>NW_015505862.1:45084-46213 GCF_001515645.1 Sinocyclocheilus grahami | reverse complement strand
ATATTAAAAACATTGTATACCTCTGATCTAAACAAACTTAAACCAAGATACATTTACTTGAAAAGCAAAATTACTCAAGATATTAAGCCTTGTTTTCTGAAAATAATTGTATAGTTTTTGCATAAAACAGGAATAAATGTCTGAAAACAGGTTTATTTTTCTGACTGCATTGGCAGATAATCTTTCTTGTTTTAAGCATAAACTCACTCAATTTATCCAAATGTAAGACTTAGTAAATGTCTGAAGTAAATGTTTCTTTATTTAAAAATGCAAAATAAGACAACAATACTGAGAAAGATAAAGAAATAATTTATTGCAGTTAAACTCCATATATTACTGGATGTTTGCAGAATACATTTGATGGCCACGTGTCTACTCTGTTTTAACTCCCGAAAAAATGTAAAATCTTTGTTTCAAAATTGGCTCAGATCTTCAGACCCAGACTAATAAAAAACGAACAAACGAACAAATCTGCTGGCCGTGCAGCACTTCTGCAAATGAACTTTTGTAGACATCATTGCATCAGTTTGGTGTTAGCGCCACCTACTGGTCAAAAGTTATAAAAACCGGGACTGCTCATCATAAACCAATCCACTGGTGTGTTTGATGAAGAAAATGATTCATGCAGCTTTATTTTTGGCCTCTAAATGAGACTAAACTCTGATTTTAAGCCAAAAAATGCATTATTCCTATTGTAAATTATTAAGTGAATTCTTTGCACGATGCATATACAGTGCAGCAGATGTTCTCTTCTGAATAAGCCCTAAATGAAACCCTTCACCCCCTGAGTTACCCAGAATGCTCTTGTGTGTGTGCGTGTGTGTGTGTGTGAGTGAGTGAGTGAGTGAGTGAGTGAGTGAGTGAGTGAGTGAGTGAGTGAGTGAGTGAGTGAGTGAGTGAGTGAGTGAGTGAGTGAGTGAGTGAGTGAGTGAGTGAGTGAGTGAGTGAGTGAGTGAGTGAGTGAGTGAGTGAGTGAGTGAGTGAGTGAGTGAGTGAGTGAGTGAGTGAGTGAGTGAGTGAGTGAGTGAGTGAGTGTGTGAGAGAGAGTGTGAGTTAGTAAGTGAGTGTGAGTGAGTGAGAGTGTGTTTGTGAGAGTGTGAGAGTGTGTGTGAGTGTGAGTGTGTGAGAG
>NW_015505862.1:42238-44592 GCF_001515645.1 Sinocyclocheilus grahami | reverse complement strand
GTGTGTGAGTGTGTGAGTGTGAGTGTGTGAGAGTGTGTGTGAGTGTGAGTGTGTGAGAGAGAGTGTGAGTGAGTGAGTGTGTGTGTGTGTGTGTGTGTGTGAGTGTGTTTGTGAGAGTGTGAGAGTGTGTGTGAGTGTGAGTGTGTGAGAGAGAGTGTGAGTGAGTGAGTGTGTGTGTGTGAGTGAGTGAGTGAGTGTGTGTGAGTGTGTGTGAGTGAGTGAGTGTGTGTGAGAAAGAGTGTGTGTGTGTTTAACGCTGTGTGTCTCTCTGTGTTCAGCCTAAGCCCAGTTTCGATGAGATGTCTCCTGAGCTCACGGCGCTCTTGCAGTCCACTCGCAGCTGGGCTCCGTCTGCGTCTGCGTCTCCGGCTCTGATCGCGCAGCCGCAGGCTTTACACAAGGTGCAGCTCCGGAGAAACTCTAGAAACTAGCCTGCGTATCGATTTCATATATTCTGATGCCCGCAGTGTTTAAGCGTCTCCTCGATCAGCCTCGTGTCTGTCAGACATCGTGTCATTCAGCCCATCTCTCATCTCTGCTCTGATTTACAGCAACAGTTCTTTTGTAAAGACTCAGTTTGCAGATCTGTTCCTTCATCTGTTCTCACGAGGAGAAAGAGCTTCTCGTGTTCCTCTCAAGGTTTTAGTCAAACACCTCAGAGATGCTTCTCTGTAAACCTCATTTAGATCAATACTGATTGTCAGAAGCGCTTCATAACTGAACTGAATGGAGCTGAGCATCAAACTGGAGCAGTGTTGAAACTGTGCTTAGTATTTAGTCTTGTTGTGTTTTTTGTTTTTGTCTTTTCCGGTATAAATATCTAAATATTCTTAAATCAAGATACATTTACTGGAGAAGCAAAAATTACTTAAGATATTAAGTCTTGTTTTTTGAAAGATTTAGTAAAGTGAAGTGAGTTTATACTTAAAATAAAAATAAAAAATCGGTTAGAAAAATCAACTTAATTCACAAGGAAAACAAGATTATTATTTTTTACTCCATTGACCATAAACTTGATTGATTTTGATCATTTTTATTAGAAAACGAGAATTAATATCTTTCATAATTTTTCTTTTCAGGTAAATGTATTTTTATTTAGGAATGTTTCGGTATTTATACTGGAAAAGACAAAAACAAAATGCTAAATAAGGTAAAAAATAATAAACTCCATATATATTACTGGAACTAACTAAAGCTAAAACTATTAAAATAATTTTAAATAAAGCTTAAAATAAAATTAAATATAACTATTTGTTGAAAATTAAAAGTAAAATAAGGAAAAGTATTAAAATGATTAAAATTGAAATAAAAGCTAAATATAAAATATATAATGAAAATATAAAAATATAATATAAATGAATGCTATAATAGAATATAAATAATAATAAAAGGAAGTCCCACCTTTCAGTCAAATGAGCCAATCACATTTGTGTTGAAGAGTCTGATTTGAGCTAAAGCAGCGGAGCTAATGCTCTGATTATTGCTGATTTGACATGTTATTGTCGTGTGATCGCGGTGAACAGTTCTAGAGATGTTCGTTTATCTCCATTCAAACAGACAAAGCTGTATTTTACTAACTGCTGTAGATGATATAAAAGCCTGTTGATCATATATTCTTTATTTGTCTGACAGTCTTCAGAGAGTCCAGAGAGGCATCCGGCTGAAGAAGCGGATCAGCAGCCGCCGGCAGAGGAACCGCTGGACCAGCCTCAGGTACCTGAACCTCCAGAGGGGCCCTTGGAGCCTGCGGTGTATTATCAAGCGTGTGTTGCGTGTGTGGAGCCGCTGAGCTCAGTGCAGTCCCTCGATGAGTCTGACGACGACTCCAGCGACTCCGGCAGTGTAAACTCGGCTAACTTCTCCGGGCCCCTCACACATGCGGGCCCCGCGAGGGCCGATTCCCACAGCGACAGTGAGTCTGGAGGAGAGAGCTTCTCTCTGTCCACCGATGATGATGATGATGATGAGCGGTCACCCAACATGAGCCCGTCCGAGCAGAGGGGTGTGGCTGAGGGTCACAGTGGGGAGGTGGAACTGACCGCAGGTTTAGAGGTGACCTTATGACCTCATGACCCCGCGACCCCAAACCAACAGATTGACCCCAAACCTGAAACCCCTAACATCCGCCCTCTCCTCACTAGCGCCGGCATACCGTGTGTGTTTGTGATGACTCTTAGACTGACAAAGAGCTTCTTATGAGAAGATTCAGTTATCATTACACGTGTGAGTGTGAGTGTGTGTGTGTGTGTGTGTGTGTGTGTGTGTGTGTTTCAATGTGAGTGTGTGTGTGTGTGAGTGCATGCGTGTGTGTGTGTCTGTGTGTGTGTGTGTGAGTGTGTGAGTGTGTGAGTGTG
>NW_015505862.1:30934-40934 GCF_001515645.1 Sinocyclocheilus grahami | reverse complement strand
TTCACAGAGAACACAGCTGATTTAAATTTTAATAATTTTAATAATCGTTGCAGGGCGAGACGGACGGAGACACTGATCCTGGCGTTCTGCTGAGCGCTCAGACCATCACATCAGAAACCACCAGCACCACCACCACCACACACATCACCAAGGTACTGACCGCTGCTGCATTACTGACCATCAGAACCATCAGTGTCTGACAGACGAGTGTCATAACGGATGTGTGTGTGTGTGTGTGTGTGTGTGTGTGTGTTTGACAGACGGTGAAGGGCGGCATCTCAGAAACACGGATTGAGAAGAGAATCGTGATCTCAGGAGATGCAGACATCGATCATGACGAGGTGAGACCTTCACTGAATCTTTAATACGGTTCCTTCAGGGTCATTCTATCAAATGCCACCTCTTCTAGAGTTTTAAAGAAATTCAAGTATAATTATTTCTTTAGATCATTTTAATGTGAAATTACAGGCCTTGTGCTTAAGAATGTGAACTTATATGTTAAATTTCATGCTGATATTTCTACAAAAACATCATGGTAATAATCTTGACATTTAAAGATCATCCTCTAAACAAACAACATAAAACATAAGAGGAATATTACAAAATAAGACTTTAACTTGTGCTTTAAGAGATTACTTCCTGAAAAAAAGTTGCTGGATTTTAGTTCAGAAAGATTAATGTATTGTCATAACATAGTAAAGTTGATCATCTGATGGTTTGTTTGCAGATGGTGACTGTGGTTTTGTAGAATGATCCTGTATGAACTCTAATGACTAGATTCAGCAGTTTGCATCAGTGTTTATCATGAACGTGACAGGAGTAGTTGTGGGCGTGGCCTGTGATGATGTGAGTGTTGAGGGGCGTGGCTGTGATGTTGGTGTGGGTGTTGAGGGGCGTGGCCTGTGATGATGTGAGTGTTGAGGGGCGTGGCTGTGATGTTGGTGTTGAGGGGCGTGGCCTGTGATGATGTGAGTGTTGAGGGGCATGGCTGTGATGTTGGTGTGAGTGTTGAGGGGCGTGGCTGTGATGGTGTGGGTGTTGAGGGGCGTGGCTGTATTGGTGTGGGTGTTGAGGGGCGTGGCTGTGTTGGTGTGGGTGTTGAGGGGCGTGACTGTGATGTTGGTGTGGGTGTTGAGGGGCGTGGCTGTGATGTTGGTGTGGGTGTTGAGGGGCGTGGCTGTGATGTTGGTGTGGGTGTTGAGGGGCGTGGCTGTGATAATAATAATAATAATAAATAATAATATGTTTTATTTATATAGTGCCTTTCAAGGACCCAAGGGCGCTTTACATAAAGTTGATAGATAACATGAACAACAGATATACAGTCACATAATCAAGCAAATAGAGGAGACAGAGATCATATAATCCAAGAAAAGTAACGAAAGCAAGCATAGAACTGAAAATTGAGACAGTCTGCTACAATCAATTAACAAAACATATTGTGTAAATAAGTGAGTTTTGAGAACAGTTTTAAAGGTCTGGAGTGAAGAGACAGCACAGAGGTTTTGTGCAAGTTTGTTCCAGAGTTTAGGAGCTGAGATGGTGAAAGCCCTGCCACCCACACCAGTCGGAATTTAGGTACTGCAAGCTAATTCTCAGAGCACAAGCAGGGACATATGGGTGAATTAATTCAGATTAATTATTCAGATTAATTGCTGTGATGTTGGTGTGGGTGTTGAGGGGTGTGGCTGTGATGTTGATGTGGGTGTGGCCTATGATGATGATGTGGTGTCACTATGGGTCAGGCTCTGGCTCAGGCCATTAAAGAGGCTAAAGAACAACATCCCGACATGTCAGTGACCAAAGTGGTGGTGCATAAAGAGACGGAGATCACGCCGGAGGAGTGATACAGGTAAGACCACAGCCAATCACAGGTTGAGTAGGCTTGACTGACTGCGAGCTGATTGGCTGCTGTGCTGCGCTTTGGAGCGCTGCTATTGGCTGCTGTTCTAACACCGGTGCTGCTTTGGCTGTTTACATCTGCGGACGTCTGACTGCTGCTTTCAGAATGTGAACTAACTACTCACACCTCTAACAGAATGACATGATGATCGTCTGTGTGAGATCAGGAGCAGATGTGGTTGAACACACTGCATTCTGCTGGTAGAGAGCGGTACTGCAGATCATCTCCATGAGTCATGTGACCACATGAGGACGTTCACGGAGATTAATAGTGTTGACTAGCTGTTTACTAATCTGGGCAACCACTCAGAATTAAATAGCATCCATAGTTCAGACATCATAGCAACCACATAGCAACTACCTAGAACACCCTAGCAACCACATAGCAAGCACCCAGAACACCCTAGTAACTAACCAGAACACCACAGCAACTGCCCAGATCACCCTAGCAACCACCCAGAGCGCCATAACAACCCTAGAAACCACATAGCAACCACCAAAATCAATCTAGAAACCACCCAGAACACCATAGCAACCCTAACGACCACATAGTAACCACCCAGAACACCCTAGTAACGCCCAGAACACCATAGCAATTCTAGCAACCACGTAGCAACTGCCCAGAACACCGTAACTATCACCCAGGACACCATAGCAACCCTAGCAACCACCCAGAACACCAAAACAGCCCTAGCAACCACATAGTAAGCACCCATAATACCCGAGCAACCAACCAGAACGCCATAGCAACCCTAGCTACCACAAAGAAACCCCCAAGAACACCATAGCAATGCTAGCAATCACGTAGCAACCACCCAAAACACCTTAGCAACAACCCAGAACAACATAACAACCCTAGCAACCGTCCAGAACACCCTAGCAACCACATAGTAACCACCCAGAACACCATAGCAACTGCCAAGAACACTATAACATTCACATAGCAACCGCCCTGAACACCATAGCAACCACATAGCAATGCCCTGGTAACCAGCCGGAACACGCTATCATTGTTGCAGTGAGTTTTGCACGGGAAACACCACTGACATTTTCCTGAGGAAAAAGTATATCTTTAGTTTTAGTGACATAATGTTGAAATGGAGGCATGTTACTGAGGGCCTGTATTTTTATGTTATGTTGTCATCGTAGCGTAATATTGAAATGCATGACGTGTTTGACATCATCACTGACTGAGCCGACGTCATGCTTTGCTCCTCTGAAGGTTCTCTCTGTTCCTTCACTGAGTCTGCAGAAAGCACAAAGTGTTCCTGATATTGACTGAATGTTCTGTTTTATTCATTTGCAGGATTAACATCATCTTCACGCGTTCTGGAGGAACTCATGTGTTCACGCTGTGGAAAATGAAGTTTGCTTCAGAGAAATCAACCACGGGAACAGCAGCATAAACGAAAGAATCGCAGCAAACTTCATCAGAACACGTCTGGAGTAACACGCACACACATGCACACACTCACACGCTTACAGGCGCTGTCTGCCGCACTGGATCACTGTTACCGCATGACAAGGGAACAATTCTGCTTTTTTGTGAGGAGACTACAGTATATAGACATTTTAGTAAATACTATATGAGTGCAGTGTATAGTCATAAAGGGACTGAAGAATGTGTGAGAAGAAATATAGCAGTTACAGATATCTACATTTATTTATCCTACTGAATAAAAAATAAAATCTGAATTAAAAAATCCTTGCAAAGATGTGCCATCCACACGTGTCACCCTCATCTCTGATCTGATTACACGTTCATTATGAGAATATGAATATGCCACACATGTATGTTAGAGACGTGTTATGTTGTTTTTACTTGTTATACACCTGTTTTTGTTTCTTTTTGAAAGCTGTCGCTTGTGAACGTTGAGTTTAGAGGAATGAATCTCTCCGAGAGCTGTTGTAGTGATGACCTGAAATATCAATCCCAGAGTTCTCCCTGCCCTGAGTGCCACATCCGAGCCTTAAACTACAGACGAAGCCCATGTGTGTTTATGTCCTTGTTTGTTTTCCAATGCAGCGTCGCCGCCCTGCTGTCTGTGTCCCCCGCAAGCAACTCCAATAAAATCTCAATTCCATTTCTGGCCATTTTGCAGTTTCCGTTCCTCCCTTTGCATTGAGACATGAGTGAAGAGAATATGCATCATTACAGTATTTCTGACATAAGAATTCAATAAACAGATTCAAAGAACAAATCAATTTTTGTGTTATACATGATTATTATATAGTTGTGTATTTCACCGAACCATTTCAGATATCTAAAGATTGAAGTTATTCCAATTAGTACCACATAAAATGTCATCAGATAGAATGGGACTGTTTGCGTAACCCGGAACTCATTTGGTGATGATTCAAAATGTACTATGGTATTGCCAGTGTTTTGGGGAAATTATACCGTGGTAATATCACGTTTTTGGACATGCGCCATGGTAGTCTTTTAGGATTTTACCATGATGCGGGAATATGGCAATCACTCAGGAGTACCATGGTAAAAAAATAAATACAATTATTTTCATTCCCCATCACAGTAAAGAGACAGTCCACCCAGAAATTACAAATCTGTAATGATTTACACACCACCATGTCATTCCAAACCTGTATGATTTTTTTGAAAAATATTTAAAAATAAATGTTTCAGGTGACTTGCATCGTAGACTAAAAATACTACGGTAGTCAATGCAACCCAAAAGCGTCTGGTTACATTGCATGCATCTTATTGTGTGTTCTAATGAAGAATGAAAGAAAGACAAACGTGTTTTACATGACATGAGGGTGAGTAAATAATGACAGAATTTATTATTATTATTAGTGCACTGTCCCTTTAAGGGCAAATAGCCAATACAATTTCTTGCTTAATTCCATACATTTATTCACCTGCTTGTTTTGCGTTGCAAGCTAAACTAAGAATTATGACGTTTTCTGTTCAGTAGGTTAAAAGATTAACATTTAAAATCCTATAAATGACTATTTTTATCTAAAGAGCCTGATTCTGTAGTGAGTGAGCGTGCGTCATTTGCGTAGCCGTGCCCGTGTCTGCGTACTCGTCCTCGTCCTCGGCCTCGCACGCAACAACAAAGTATTAAATTCTGCACTGGCCTTCGTAACATTCAAACACACTCTCCCAGTGGATCACAATAGCACAATAAAGGTAAGAAATATATTTTATTAAATAAATAATTAAATAAATTATTGCATAATGTTTTGCGCGGGATGGCTGCGCGCGCCCGGCGCGGTAGAGTTCGTCCTGGCCCGCGCAGCTCGCGCCACTAATCCGCCTCAGCGCGCCCGTTACCCGTTACCGAGCGTTCCGCCGCTCTCCTACATTCTCCGGTGCTCCCCGGTGCTCCCCGGTGCTCCCCGGTCTCGTGTAGTGGCAGCTTCGCTCGGTTGATGTCGATTAAAGCCGTCCGCTGTGCTCTATGTGCTAATGCTAAGATTAGCTTCCGAAGCAGGCTAGCGCGGAGCAGCAGAGACCGAAGCAGCCTTTAATTCGGATAAAAGCGCAGCTCGTGTTTAGATGAAGTAGTTCCGGCGTCTGTGGCCCGTTCGGTCCTCTCAGAGCAAACATCATGTGTCCGGCAAGGTAACGGATCGTGTTTAATGCATATATTGTCTTCAAATGTGATTATTTATTATTGTAGCGATGCGTGTTCAGACCTCGTTCAGTTGTGTTAGTCAAATACACAAACATTTTAAGCCTTTATCGGCCGATAACGTTCTGATGATATCGTGCATGCCTAGTTGTCGTGTAAAGTAGTGGTCGATCAGTCCGCCACTATGTTCCAGAGTTTTGTGGTATTCTCATTTGATTCCATCGCTAATGCTTAATGCGTTGACCAATATTCAATATGGCCGCAGCCATGGCCGCCGAGGCCGAGCAGCAGCTGGAGTCCATCGCCTGCTCATAATTACGGTTCGTCTTCATTCTCTGAACTGTTCCAATCGCAGATCTTAGTGATCGAAGGCTGTCTTTATATATGCTATAGTGAATTTCAAGTTTCGTCTTCCGCCACATCCGCTCAGCTTTTCTGCATTGTCTTTTCATACTCTGAACTGCTGTTGATTTTCTCCAAGCTGATTTCTGTCTGCCAGTCTTCCTGCTGACTTTCAAAGCAGCAATAACATTCTTCACTTTTGAGTTAAAGGAATCAAGGAGAAGATCAACCGAGTCTGCAGAGATGCTTGGTGTTAAAGATATAGCCTCCATAAATAGCACACTAGTGTTTTCGTTAAGGCATCTCTTTCTGACAGAGACAGATCTAGATTTAACTCAGATCTGTGTGTGTCAGAGAGAAGTCCAAACACTCCTCTAAAGACGGAGCTGAACGACAAACACAAACCCTCCTCAAAGGTAAAACCATCAGGAGATCATTAATGAAGGAGTGAGTCTAATGAGTCTGTCATTAACAGGTGAAGCAGTCAATCTGGAGTCAGCAGGTGCGTGTCCTACAGTAAAACCTCTTCAGAGCACGTCTCACTAACATTCCCATCACAGTTATGAAAACGTTATTCAAGAATGTTCTCCGAACGCCTTGCGCTGAAGCAGGAGACGGATGAACCCCGGGTCACGGCACCTGTCAAGATAAAGAAGAAGAGAGTCAAAGATGAAAAGAGCCGAGAGAAACGCGACGATAAGAATCAGCCGTCTGGGAAGCAAAGGGACAAGACGAGTTCTGAACATGACAAAGCAGAGAAGAACAAGACCAAGAAAGACGGAGAGGAGGAGACGAAGAAAAGGTGAAGGAGGAGGACAAGAAAGACGAGGAGTCTGATAAGTGGAAGTGGTATGTGTGCGCTGTTTTCCTTCAGGTAGTCTTTAATGGTCCATTTGTTCATTTAACCTTAACTGTGTCAATCAGTTAAGTTCAGCTCATAAAATCAATGTGGAACTAGATTTAAATAATGAACTTGGTTTTGAAAATCAATGGAGGAAAAATCAAATATGAATATTAGGGATTAAATAGGCTTAATTAATCAGAACTAATGATGCCACAAATATGGAATCTTGCTTCCATCACAGAATAAAAATTTAAAAAGGTAACTGATTTTTTTCCTCAGAACTGCATGGAAAAAGATCAAACGTGGCCGTTTACTTTAATTTTGTTTATTAGGGGTTCAAGCGCGGGGCGTGATTGTTAGAATGGCCAAGGATCAGCAATGATCGGGTAGAGCAAACCGTAAGTCGTAGAGACTTGAAACTTGGAGAGATGGTAGTACTCACGCCGTCTACAATGTCACCAAAACTCGCCCCAATCGGCCTGACGGGGCGCTACAGCCATCACAAGTGCGAAATCGCTCATAACTCCTAAGCTTGGTGATTTTCGGTTATTTTGGATTTTTTGAAAAACCTACTTTTGCGAACTAGTCCAAGTTTTTTTCTGCCCGATTGGAACCAAACCAGTGCAGACAAATTCTCTGGAGACTAAATATCAATAATCGTCAAAAAAAAATGTTAACTTTCGTCTCACGGTCGCAAACGGACACCAAAACGTTCAAAAGTGGCAGGGACGCTTTTACTAGAACGGCTAAAACTCTTGAACGGAATGCGATATCTTGTAGGAGCTCAATCTGAGGTCACATGATAAAAATCACGGAGCTTGGCCACTTGGTGGCGCTATAAGAGGGGAAAAACTATAAAAATGGCTATAACTACGCAACCATTTGTCAGATCAATGTGAAAATTGGTATGCAGTGTCTTTGTCCAAAGTGCCACAGGTGTCTATAAGTACATTTGCGTATCTCAAAAAACATGGCCGCATTGGCCAATGAAGTTTGAGCACTCATTAGACGAGGTTAACGCAGGTCGATCGGAATGAATGGGCCTGTTTGACTCGTGGCCCTAAAGGTCTGTGAGAAATTCGAAAGAAATCGGCCACTGGGGAGCGATATCGCATTTTTCAAGGGTGTAAACAATGGTATATTATGTGGTTTTTCACACGTATAACAGTCAAAAAGGCTTCAAAAACACTTGTTTCTATGGTAAATGACCTCAAATTGCAGAAAATTTTCACATTCACACATACACTAGATCTTCACACCGTACGATCGATCTGCTCATTCTGAACAACTTTGCCTTTAGGACCACTGCTGTCAATCAAATTGTTCTTTAAATATTTGACATTATTTTAAAAAACCTACTTTTGCAAACTCCGGCCGTAGGTGGCGCTCTAACAGTCATAAACATTAAAAATCCTCATATTTCTATGGTCAATTACCTGGATTTGCCAAAAATTAATTGATTTATGTGGTTACAGGCTTGCTAACTAATAATCTGCTTACACTTGTGTTGGACTAATGCAATTCTTTTGTTATACTTTCTTTAAATTGCAGTTCAGTTCCGTGTGAATTAGTGTTTCACACAGTTTGTAAATTCTAAATTTTGCACTATATATGGTTGCATGTGGCTTTTTATTACACTTTTATTTTAAAGTAAATAAAGCAATATTATTTAGCATTCTGTAAAATGTTGGAGGGACTGTGGCTATTAAATTCAGTTTTTATTTTCACGTTCATTTGAACCTTGACCTCTGACCCCAAGCATCTGAGATTGTGTCAGAAATGAATGCTTTGCATCAGATAGATATTCACATTTCATTCAGTGTGGGGTTTTCTGTAAACATCCTCTGTAACCACCAGAGGGCAGCACCCAAAACCTTCGAGAAGTCAATGCAGCTGCTCATCTTCATCTTCATCTTCATCATGAACAGCTCAGTATGACAGGCGCTTCTGAGACTCAAAGCACTTTATACAACACTGAGCGTTCAAAGCATCAGGAACATAACAGCTAATGTTGAGAAACTCGTTTGCTTTCAGTTCTACAGAAGACTGTAGTGTCTCCTGGGTTATTATCTTAAACTAAAACCATAAAGCACTTCTTGAACATCTCATCAAAACATTACTTGAGTGACTAAATTATTAATGACTAAAAATTAAAAAATAACACTGAATTGTTCTTCTCAATTTAGTTTAATGAATTCAATTCAGTGTCACTGTTGTAAAATTCATCAATTATGAAATGAATACAGTTTCAGCTGTAAAGCAGAGTCTTTGTTCGGTTCTCATCTGATAGCGTCCGTGCGTTAAATAATATTACTGAATATGAATTCTTTTAAAGCTCAGTAGAGCTGCTTTACGTCTGGAGTGGAGTTGGTCTCATGATTGATGAAGAAGACTGGTTCTCGGATCGCTCTGAAGCTGTGTTGAGTCGGTCTGTGCTGAGCACGGCGCTGTATGGATGAGTGTCGAGTTCAATCAGACGCTGCTGACCAGATTCTGAGGTCAAACCTTATTGGATTCCAGGTGGGTTTGTGACTGCAGGGTAGTGCAGCGGTTTGAGCGGCGAGGTCGAGCTTTAAAGGACGAGGCGGTCAGAAATAATCAGAAACAGCAGAGTGATGGCCAGTCGTTTAGACTCCAGCATCGGCGGGTCGCAGGTCACACGCCGCTTAATGCACCTACACACACACACACACACACTCTCACACACACACACACACACTCTCTCTCTCACACACACACACACACACTCTCTCTCTCTCACTCACACACACACACACACTCACACACACTCTCTCTCTCACACACACACACACACACTCTCTCTCTCTCACTCACACACACACACACACTCACACACACTCTCTCTCTCACACACACACACACACACTCTCTCTCTCTCACTCACACACACACACACACTCACACACACTCTCTCTCTCACACACACACACACACACTCTCTCTCTCTCACTCACACACACACACACACTCACACACACTCTCTCTCTCACACACACACACACACACTCTCTCTCTCTCACTCACACACACACACACACTCACACACACTCTCTCTCTCACACACACACACACTCTCTCTCTCACTCACACACACACTCACACAGAGACAAACAGACACACACACACTCACACACACACACACTCTCACTCTCACTCACACACACACACACACCCCCTCACACACACACACAGACACGCACACACACACACACACACACACTCTCACACACACACACACACAGACACACTCTCACACACACACACACAGACACACTCTCACACACACACACAC
>NW_015505862.1:26976-29294 GCF_001515645.1 Sinocyclocheilus grahami | reverse complement strand
CTCTCACTCACACACACACACACACACACACACACACACACACGAGAGAGAGAGAGCCGCCGGCGGTCAGAGGTCACACTTTTGTCTCTCTACTTCTTGTTACAGATCCAGAAGAAAAAGGAACAAATTGAAGAGGCCAAAAAAGAGCTGAAGGAAGCGAAGAAAGCGCATAAAGACGCTCCATCTGACAAATCCAAGAAGTAAGGAGTCTTTTAAATGCTCACACACACACACACACACACACACACACACACGAGAGAGAGAGAGCCGCCGGCGGTCAGAGGTCACACTTTTGTCTCTCTACTTCTTGTTACAGATCCAGAAGAAAAAGGAACAAATTGAAGAGGCCAAAAAAGAGCTGAAGAAAGCGCATAAAGACGCTCCATCTGACAAATCCAAGAAGTAAGGAGTCTTTTAAATGCTCCTGGACTCAAGGTTAGAGCCGATGATCCTCTGCCAGCAGTGTTTGTGCTGTAAAAGCATGAAATATTCAGACCGATCTACAGCCAAAAGAAACAAACACTGCTGCTGTTCATCAGCAGTCTGTTTGTGCCTGAAGACATTCACATTAAATCATTACAGTTACTGTTTGTTGATGGAAAATGCATTGCAGCGGGTCAGCTGGATTGCGTTGCATCACTGTTTGCCAAATTTTATTATTACAGTCTGAAATAATGTAAATAGAACATCATGAACACAATAAACGTATTTTAGTTCCTCTCATGACACAACAAATCCTTCAGATTAAATGCTATTCAGAACAGGAATGAAATAAGTGTAAAACACATTATAGTGTTATAGTATAATAAATGAATTTAAAGCAAACCAGCAGCGTGACACAGATACACTTGAGCTCTCGTTCGACATCAGTGCAGATGTGTGGCTTTGTTAATGTTAAGAGCTTTATATGGTAACTTTGGAATATAAGCAGCAGCATGTTTTAAATGATCAAAATACGTGACTTATGTTCGGGAAAATACAGTCGTTTTTATTTTAAGTCGACCTAAAATGCTGTTCGTCCTTTAGGGTTATTATTGTTAACTAAAACTATTAAGACATTCTTGTTGAGTAAGATAAAGCTGAAATATACATATTAATTAAATTATTTCGGCTAGTTGGCAACATTTCACGTTTTCATTTAGTTTAAGTTGAATCACTAAAATTACTACCTGCAAATAAAATAAAAACTAAAACTGAAATAAAAAATTTACCAAAATAGTAAATATTCAACCTAAACCTAGGTAATGTTTATAAAAATACTAATTAAAAGCACAACAAAATTACTAAACATAATCATTTATAAAAATTAAAGCCAATCCAAAATATTAAATGTTATAAAGAGTTGATGAATGGAATCTGAACTGATGAACAGCTCCTCGTGTGTGTGTGTGTGTGTGTGAGAGAGAGAGAAGGTGAGTGTGTGTGTGTGTGCGCGTGCGTGTGTGCGAGTGTGTGTGTGTGTGTGTATGCGCGTGTGTGTGTGTGTGTGCATGTGTGAGTGAGAAGGTGAGTGTGTGTGTGCGTGTGTGTGTGTGCATGTGTGAGTGAGAAGGTGATTGTTAATGTTAAGAGCTTTATATGGTAACTTTGGAATATAAGCAGCAGCATGTTTTAAATGATCAAAATACGTGACTTATGTTCGGGAAAATACAGTCGTTTTTATTTTAAGTCGACCTAAAATGCTGTTCGTCCTTTAGGGTTATTATTGTTAACTAAAACTATTAAGACATTCTTGTTGAGTAAGATAAAGCTGAAATATACATATTAATTAAATTATTTCGGCTAGTTGGCAACATTTCACGTTTTCATTTAGTTTAAGTTGAATCACTAAAATTACTACCTGCAAATAAAATAAAAACTAAAACTGAAATAAAAAATTTACCAAAATAGTAAATATTCAACCTAAACCTAGGTAATGTTTATAAAAATACTAATTAAAAGCACAACAAAATTACTAAACATAATCATTTATAAAAATTAAAGCCAATCCAAAATATTTGTGTGTGTGTGGGGTTGATGAATGGAATCTGAACTGATGAACAGCTCCTCGTGTGTGTGTGTGTGTGAGAGAGAGAAGGTGAGTGTGTGTGTGTGTGCGCGTGTGTGCGTGTGTGTGTGTGTGCGTGTGTGCGTGTGTGTGCGTGTGTGTGAGTGTGCGTGTGTGTGAGTGTGCGTGTGTGTGAGTGTGCGTGTGTGTGAGTGTGCGTGTGTGTGAGTGTGCGTGTGTGTGAGTGTGCGTGTGTGTGAGTGTGCGTGTGTGTGAGTGTGCGTGTGTGTGAGTGTGCGTGTGTGTGAGTGTGCGTGTGTGTGAGTGTGTG
>NW_015505862.1:17273-22273 GCF_001515645.1 Sinocyclocheilus grahami | reverse complement strand
ATCTTTCTTCTGAGCAACAGCTGCCATGATCAGCCTCAAACGCTTTAATACGGACACGCAGGACGAGTGCAGGAGGTTTCTTTAGAGCAGGTCTTCAATATTTGATCCACCGCTTCTGCCTGCTGGTTTTAAATGAGGGTGGAGGTGCAGATCTCGAGGGAATCTCAGACGGGACGCTCTGTTTCGGCGTGCTGATCTCACGATCGACTCCGGCGTTTCTCTTCATGTCATCAGAGAGATCGGGATCAGCCGGAGACTGCGGTGGGATTTGGGCTGGATTAGAGTTTCTCTGAGAGGAACGGCTGGGAATAATAAGGGCTCTGGGATCCGCAGTCTGCTTGCAGGAGCGTCGTGACCCGCTAATATCGCCTTCGTTACTTCAACAAAACAGTTAGAGATCAGTGTATAGTTATCAAACACATCAGAAATCAGTGGAGTCTTTTTCTCCTCTGCTGCATTTGGTTTAGAATCTTTTGGCCTAGGAATTCTGTCCTCTGATTCCATTAGATTCAGTTCCTCCCACTGTGTTTGATCAGCTCTTTGGCTTGATAAACCAGTATTTGCCCATGATATTAGATTTTTTTCTCTCTACTGTTGAATCAAGACTTTAGGAGTCGCCGTGTTCTGAAGGTAACAGATGTTTCCTCGTGATGTATGATATTTATTCATAATATATTTATATGTTTGTGTGCAATCAAGAGTTGCAGCAACATCTGAAAATCATCTTCTATCTTCTCAACACGTCATCTTTCTGCTTCATCTGCTTTCCAGAGGCTTGAAGAGCACAAAAACTACCACCTTTTCAAAACTCGTCTGTTGTCTACCGCCTTGGATTTGCCTGAACACAATTTTTGTTTAATTGTATTTGTATTTTTTTTATTTGATATATTATATGTTATTGTATGTGTGTATATATATACACACACATAGTCTGGCAGCTTCCCAGCTAACAAAATATGTTCTCTTAATGTTTCCCAAACGTTTCCATGAGGTTATGCAAATGTTACGGGAACATTCCATTGTTTGGTGAACATTATTGTAATGTTGCATTTGAATGTTACTGGTTTCAGAACGTTCAGAGAACATTAGACAAACGTCCAACTAAACTCTTTCAGAAGTGAAGCATTCCATGAATGTGTAAGTAATGTTTTGAGAACATTAATAAAGGCCAGATAACTTTTATTAACGTTACCGGAAGAACGGTTACTTTGAGAGAATCTTGTCTGGATGTTGTGGCCGTTCAGATGTGTAATGCATCATGTTTGTCCAGTAACACATTTATATTCGTCATTCAGTGATTAGAGATGTTGCTCATGTGCCCTTTGACTCTGCAGAGGTTCAGTAACGTTACCATTAATGGTTTGTCATTACTCAGCCCACATGAACTCGTGTATTCCCCCCGTGTCGTGACTCTTTCATGCTGGACTCTTTTGTAAACGGGCTGTATTTATGCAGCACTGCGGCAGTATTTCTCCCGTGCCGCTGGAAGCCCATCTGATGTTCAGTCGCACATCAAAGCGCTCGTCCTGAAGACTGGCAGCAAACGCTGAACAGAGTCCACTCGCTGTTGATTGGCACTTTGTTTTTCTGCTCCATACAGAGTCAATGAGGAGCTGATGAATGCAGCGGCTCTCACGCCTCCTTCATGTGGATTCACAGACAAACACACACTGATTTATTCAGAGAACAAACACGACCGCAGTTTATGAGGAATTCTGTCTGGGACTTTATTCCCTCGACAGTTTGTGTTCCTCTGCACTTTAAATGAAACACTTTTTTGGGGGGATTATTAAAGGAATAGTTGACCCAGAAATCAACATTAGCTGGAAACATCGAGCATCCATTGCTGAGACACTGATGCAGTGCTACATTTCTCCAAACCTGATGAAGAAACAAACTCATCTGGGATGACCTCCGGGTGAGCACATTTTTGGTGAACTACGCATGGCTCTTTTAAGAACTGATCACTGAGAGATTCGTAAAGCCAAAAATGAATCTTCTATTGTACTGCTGCAAGTGTAAAAGAGTTTTAGACAGAAAAAACACCTTTCCAAGCTGATAACTAAGGCTTTTTATTCCAAGATTCCAAAGGTGCCAAATTCAGCTTCTGTAGGTGTTTCTCTCCCAACATTCATCTAAAATCGAATCAAATGTTCCTCTGAAGGAAACGCTGCTTTCTCACATCAAGGACAAACAAGTCTCGTCAAATTTGTTTCTTTAGGTGCACTAAGAAACGGAAAACAGATTGACCTTCCGAATGCACTCGCGTGAAACGTGCGCAGCTTCTAGTTCTCCATCTGCCTCGACCTCTTCATCTTGCTTTTGTGCTTCTAGGGCGCTCGATTCTCTCCGCCGCTAATCAGTCTTCTCAGCTGCGGCGCAGATGATCCGAACAAGGATTTTTCCCGCTGTTTATCCTGCGGATTAGTGACTCCAGACCCATCCGAACAGAACTCATCTGTCGTCTTCGGTGATCTTACTGTGCAAATGAGGCTTCAGCTGGAGGCGTGCAGACGAATTTTCAGTCAAATCATTTCTCAAACTAAAACCTTTTGTGCCGCCTCCAGACGTTACATTTATGGGGAATCTGTTTAAAACGAGACGAGCAGAGCACAACTGAATTAAGCATCTCATTTGGAGACGGACGAAAGTGTGCCTTGTGAAAATAAGTGTTAGCAAAGCAGGCTCGGATTTCATCTGAGTTCGTTCTCTCGGCGAGCGTGAGAGTTTGGTTTCAGTGTCTGTCACGTGGCAGTCTGCCACTGAATATTGAACGGCACCAAGCTGTTTCTGCTCCTTACGGAGGGATGAAATGCTGTTCTGAACGCTAAAGCAAAACTCTGGGCCTGTAGATCCAGCAGCTGCTGGCACGTGAGTCCGCGTGTGTTTACATGCGCAGTGCTGTCAGCGCAGCAGATGCTGAAACACTTACAGCTGTTGCAGTCGCTTCATCAGTGCTCTCGACTGACAGACGCAGAACACACTAACGATGTGAGCGACAGGCTTCGGGTGTCTTTGAAGCTAAGCTGTGTTTGAGATGTATTTTTCATGATGCTGTGTTTGCGCCGTCCTTTCAGCACGACCAGTTAATTATCCATTCAATCTAATAGCAGACACGGAGTCTAGTTTTGCTCATGCATTTATTCATCGTATCTCACAAAGCCACGGTCTTCCTCTGATTAAAGAAGCGCTGCTTTAGAGGAAGCCCTGTTAGTTTCCAGCGTCTCGGGCGGATCTGTAAATGTTTGGGTCGGTGACCTCAGTGACCTCTGACCCCGACTGACCGCCGCTTCTAGACCTTCATACACGCACAGAATCACATCCAGCTCGTGTTTCACCCTCAGAGCTCAAGAATTTATTCATTTTTTATTGATTTGTGGAGTGAAACATGAGCTGGATATGGATTTGTGAAATTCGCCTTCTAAACTACAAGCAGAAAACATGTTTAACCCTATAAATCCCAGTGTGTCAGCGATGTCTCTAAATGATCAGACTTTGCTGTTAAACCTGTTTCACACTCGATCTCCTGCACGTCTGATTGATAGTTTAGAGTGTTTTATCCAGTCAAAGCTTTTTCATGGATCAAATATGATTCTGGACAAATACACATGCTAACTTAAATGAGTCTAAAGGTTGAGTTCAGTTTTCCTGACCGCTGTTTAAAGGGACAGAAGTCAATGAGCAGCAGCTGAAGGTGAACTGTCCCTTTAAGGCGTCGGATGAAAGCGTGTTCTTTACAGGCCCGTGTGTGTTTCTCCTCATGATTTCGTGTTGATCCTGCAGTGTTTGAGCTCCTGTAGACGTGTGGAGTGTTTGCTGTTTTCCTCACTCATCTCAACACGTATATTTCGGTCTTGTCAAATGCGCTCAGGTTCCCTGCGGACGCCCACTCGAGATGAGAACGCGAGAGAGAGGAGCGTCTGAGAATCTCAGGCTGATCTGGAGCCACACTCTCTCTCTCACACACACACACACACACTCTCTCTCTCTCATAAGATCACGGTGATTGAATCCGGGTCCTGCTGCGGTTCGATCCTTCAGAGAGCGCGCCCACGACTGCGCTCAGCGGGGGAGAGAGCGCGCGAACATCGAGAAGTACGATTCAATTCAGGGAGTCGGTTCATTCGGACGATTCGTTTTGGATGAACGTGTTCACAGAGCGGAGTCACTGAATCCTTTGATTGATCTCTCAAATGTGTCTTTTTTTTAATCTTCCTAGTCTTATTGCTGCTTGCAACTATATTTTTGATTAGATTATATAGATTAAATGTTGTATTCCAACATTATTGTTAAAAACAAAATTACCAATACTTTTCCCAGTAAATCTAATTCATTTAATAATGTTGGTTATTAATAACAGTAGCACTAATTATTCCAGATATTGTTCCAATCCCACAGTTTTACTTCCAACCAAGTGATTCGGTCCAGCCGAGTCATTAAAGGAATCGGTTCAGAAGAACGGCTCGTTCGAGCGCCAGCGAGAGGTTCTGCTCGGACTGAAGTCAGAAATGAAAGGTGCCGCTCGCACGGCTTCCTCTGCTTCTGCTGCTTGTGAGGAGAGCAGCACGCTCGGTCTGTGCAGAGCGCCTGTCACACTTTAACGCGTTTGACTCGTCAGTTACGCGAAACTTTCTGTGTTTTTCTGACGGAGGATTTGCTGTTATGATGTTGTCTCTGTATTCTCTGGTCATTCTGCTTTCTTCTGGTGAGTAACTTTGGGGTTTTTGTATCTCGAAGCTGTAATATTCCAGCAGGACTGGAGTAAAAGGTGTGTTTGCGAGTCAGATGTGTCAGATTTGAAGATTCAGAACGCATTCGGATGTTGATCAGATTATTCTCAGTCATCCAGTGACCATCTCTGATGAGTGTGTGTGTGTGTGTGTGTGTGTGTGTGTGCGAGTGTGCGAGGGGGTGTGAGAGAGTGTGTGTGTGTGTGAGAGAGTGTGTGTGTGTGTGTGTGTGTGTGTGAGAGAGTGTGTGTGTGTGTGTGTGTGTGTGTG
>NW_015505862.1:10281-15149 GCF_001515645.1 Sinocyclocheilus grahami | reverse complement strand
GTGTGTGTGTGTGTGTGTGTGTGTGTGTGTGTGTGTGTTCACAGTGAGTGTGTGTGAGCTCAGGGTCGGTTCTGATCCGGTTCCTCTGGACTCGAGCTCCGGGTGTCACTCCGGACTCAAACAGCTTCACGGACAGCAGGTGACCGTCCACCTTCCGCCCAACATCACGGGACACTGGGTGTCCAACAGGTGAGGAGCTCCAAATAATGCTCATTAAATTCATCCTAATCAATGCACGGAGCTCTTTCCATTCTGGACTCAATTCTGTGCAGATCCTTTGATATCCGTCGCTCTGGAGCAGCATAAACTGCTTAAAACATAATTGAAATGTTCTTGAATTTGTGATATTTCACTTAAATTGTATTTATGCATTTAGTAGATGCTTTTATTCAAAGTGACTTACAATAAAGGCCCATCAGAGACAGTATTCGAAGCTTTCTAACAGATGTGGCATTGAATAATGTGAATATTAATGTAAAACGGCTGAGTTTTAACTAATAGATATCAGCATGCTTTCCCACACTGTACATTAAAACAATAGTTTTGCATCACAAGTTTCTGAAATGTTATGTTTGAATATGCAAATGAGGGATTCGCTAATTAAATATGCATTGATTTGCATACATAAATCTGAACATTTGTTCAGAATTCTAGTTTGATTTTGTCCTCATATTAGAGTTAAAGGTTTTTCCTGAGGGGATTTTTATCATGATTCAGAAAATACTGTCAACAGACTGCAAAGTGTGGTGTTTGTAAGAGAAAAAACTCTTTAAAGATTGAAATCTACAGACGCAGATAGATAAAGGGCAATAAAATGTGTGTTTTGGATGTCTCCCTCCACTTTGATATGTTTCTTCGTGCCCGCTTCCATGTTCAAAGCCTGTTCTCCTTTGAGCACCAGTGTTTTAAAGCCTTTACTCTCGTGATTCCAGCTGCGAGGTGCGACCCGGCCCGGAGTTCCTCACTCGCTCCTACCGCTTCTTCCCCGACGGCAGCTTCCAGGCGCTGCAGTTCTACTACCAGGACCCTGACTGCAGCGAGCCCAGCTACAGCCTGCTGATCCGGGGCGGCGTTCGGCCGCTGCAGGCCTCCTGGCTGGTGCGCGGAGGAGCCGTGTGCGAGTACCACCTGAGCCGCGTTCAGCTGCTGTGTCACGGCCCCGCGGCGGCACTCATCCAGCAGCGCCTGCGATCGGCCTGCGACCTGCGGCAGCCGCTGCGGCCCGGTCTGACGTACGAGCTGTGGGACGAGCGTCGTGACTGCACCCGCGGCTTAGACTTCAGCATGCAGGAGCTGCAGCTGATGCGGCTGGAGCGGAGCGGTCACCATGGCGACCCCAGCAGCCAGATAGAGGAGCTGTTCCTGGGAGACGTTCACACGGAGCGTGCTCAGAGGAGACTCCACCAGCCCGCGGGCTACCAGACCCCCCTACAGAGCGCCAAGGTCAGCAGGCGGACGTCTGCGCCGCTGCACATGCATGCGCTCGATTAGCACAGCGCATTAATATTGAGCGAGAGCGACGAGAGAGTCGCACACTGTCACCTGGAGTAAGAAAGAAGCGCTTAAAGACTCTCTACTTCAGCAGATTTTCACATGAATTTAAAGTCAACATCAAATGTTTTATTTTCCTGATGCGTGTAAATAGCTTGCTTAGTTTGATCAGTGGCCCTTCATCCCGTTTCACGCAGGAATACGTCACAAAATGACTTTAAATGATTTAAAGACAAAACAAGCATTAATATATGCTAAAACAAGTAAAAATCAAAATGCGTCTTATTTTAATACATTTTTTGGTCTTTGAACAAAGTAACAAAGATTCACATTCATTAACGTCTGCGCCGCTGCACATGCATGCGCTCGATTAGCACAGCGCATTAATATTGAGCGAGAGCGACGAGAGAGTCGCACACTGTCACCTGGAGTAAGAAAGAAGCGCTTAAAGACTCTCTACTTCAGCAGATTTTCACATGAATTTAAAGTCAACATCAAATGTTTTATTTTCCTGATGCGTGTAAATAGCTTGCTTAGTTTGATCAGTGGCCCTTCATCCCGTTTCACGCAGGAATACGTCACAAAATGACTTTAAATGATTTAAAGACAAAACAAGCATTAATATATGCTAAAACAAGTAAAAATCAAGATACGTCTTATTTTAATTCACTCTTCTTTCAAGAAATGGTTTAAAATAAGATGTAATAAGCATTAAATACACTAAAACAAGTAAAAATCAAAATGCATCTTATTTTAATACAATTTTTGGTCTTTGAACAAAGTAACAAAGATTCACATTCATTCATTTCGTCATGGACATTAATACAATCTTAATACTTCATGTGCATTTTTATACAAATATACACTTTTCTAGTCGTGCAAAACTCTAAAATATTTTACTGGATAGAAATGGTCAGTAAAACAGCAACTTTAACTGTGATTATGTGCCGGAGATCAGATGCTCCGACCACAGATGTGAGATTACTGAAGATTATTACTGATTTCGGGAAATCAACACACTTGAATGAAGTTGTTTCTCTTGATCTTCAAAAGCTTTGAAACTAAAGCAGGGGTCCGGAGGGCCTCAAGATGACTTGTAAAATGATTTGTAGATTCAGGAGCATTCAGTTCCTAAAACCTCTGGAATCCCGAAACCTGTTTTCATTTCAGATATAATTATTTTAGCGGCTTATTTTAATATCCTAGTTTGAAACCCAAACCAGGGTCCTTTAGATGTTGCTAGAAAGTTTGATTTAAAGCTTCTGCTGGAATTATAATTTGCACCTGTAGATGATTTTCAATTATGAGTTGTAATTTGACATGACAGACGGTCTGGATTCACAAACGCGTTAAACTTCAGCCTTAAAATAAAACCCGGCGAAGCTGAAAAATACATGAAGCTTTCGACAGAAGAATGATTAATTCATGAAGTGCCATGTTCGCTGAAGTACAAGTCTGTATAATACATAACATTGTACTTAATTTGGGAAGTGGCATCGCCTGTGATTAATTCATGCGAGCCGCCGGCTGTCACGCATTCATCCGGAGCCTCCGCCGCTATCACCGACCCGTTCGCCAGCTCTCTCTGAGCCCGGTGTCGCTGAAGAGTGTGATTGGAGCCGTGTCGGCCGCTCGTCTCCCGTCTGCTTCAAAGGGAATGTGGAAATAGTGTTTGCGAAGGCCAGCGCTCTGGATTGCGGCTCTATCCGAGCGCCGAAGCTGAGAGATGAGCTTTTTCTGATGGATTAATTTCTTTTATGTGTGCACCCCCCCACCACCGGCGCTCGCCGCAGCTAAAAGAGCCCGGGAAGCATGTAATGCAATGTTAATGCATTCTAGTTCAGCCTGAATTATTGATGGCCGGCCGACTCCAGTAAGAGACGTGTAGAGGAGCGTCCCGCTGTCGGATTGATTGAGATTAAATCAAAGCCGCTCTATAATCGAGTGACGCTCAGAATTACGATTCAGAACTGTCCTTGCGTCTGTCAGCTTCTAACTTCTCTTTCTGTGCTGCCTTTTTGCATTGATCTGTGCATGCATTTTTATGTCTTGCAAACTAGTGTCACTTTAAAATCATTGATAAACAATTATAGTTAATATTTTAAAATCGATTTTGTTTTCAGTTTAGCTAAAGTTTCAGTAATTTTGTTTGGGTTTGTTTTAGTACTTTAAGCTAAACGAATGAAAAATGTTGCCTTGGCAACTAGCTGATTGTTTTTTTAAATTCTATTTTATTTCAGTTAACATTTATTTTAAGATGGTGTTAGCTTTAGTATAGTTAACTATAACAATCCTGGTTTAGCTTTCTATTATTTTCTACTGGTTTGTCACCAACATAATCTTATCATAGATTTAGTTTTTGACACTTTTTTTTACTGATGCTTCCAAAGTTTATTACAAGAAAAATGCTTTATACACTGCAAAAATGAACTATTATTATTTCCTGGATTTAATTTGTTGAGAGAACTCAAATATCTAAATTGGCACGTATAACAAACAACTTCTTATTTCAAGTCGACTAAACTTAAAACGTTAAGGCAGCATGAACACTTTAAGTTAAAATTAAAATAGTGTAGATTTGGATGCATCAGTAAAATGTGTTGCCTAGAAACCAATCAGTGCATTACATCACACTGGTTTCCTGCAAAGAATGAGTAAAGTTACATTATTGCATAATTAAAAAAAAAAAAAAAGAGTGAAGAAAAAGTAATTGTGTAAAGCAGTAGACCATGGCGCTGGCAACACCAAGGTCATGGGTTCGATTCCCAGCGAATGCATGGACTGATAACATGCATAGCTTAGTTGCAATGTAAGTCTCTCTGAATAAAAGTGTCTACCAAATGCATGAATGTAAAAATATAAATATTTACAGCAAATACACACAAAAAAAATGCATTGCAAAATGAAATGGATCATGTAAAAACAGCATAATTGTTAAGTGGTGTTAGGTTAAGTAACTTATGTTTGAGATGTTCAGATTGGGTTTGCTGGTCAGTCCTCTGTATTTCTGCAGCTTCACCTGCTGCTCTGCTGGTTAGCTCTTGCTTGTGATGGAAGGGTTTTATTTCCGTTCGGTCTCATTGGGTCGGTGCATTGCATGCTAAATCAGATTCAGATGTGCTGAATGATCTGAGCAGTCGGGTTCTCTCCGGAGGCTCCGGGCGTGTGAAGCAGAAGCAGGTTCTCTGTGCTGAAGCTCGTCGATAACCTCTGAATGATTAACCAGTTTAATATGCCAGGTCAAGTTTATTTATATAGCGCTTGCTTCTCAGCAGCAGTAAGCAGACAAACAGTGTCATTTTCATTTAAAATTGCGATATGAAGTCAAAACTGTGAGGAAAAAGTCAAAATTGTGAGAAATAAGTCAAAATTGTGAG
>NW_015505862.1:6773-9250 GCF_001515645.1 Sinocyclocheilus grahami | reverse complement strand
ATTGTGAGAAAAGTCAAAATTGTGAGAAAAGTCAAAATTGTGATATGAAGTCAAAATTGTGAGGAATAAGTCAAAATTGTGATATGAAGTCAAAATTGAGAGAAAAAAACTCAGAATTGTGAGATAAGAGTCAAACGTGTGATATGAAGTAAAAACTGTGATAAAAACTCAGAATTACGACTTTTTTCTTGTAATTCAGTTTTACTCGAGTTTATTTCTTGCAATTCTGATTTTAGGTCTCAATTTTTATTAGAATTAAGAAGAAAAGTCCAAATTGTTTACATTTTTGAAATTGCGCAAAGTTGCAATGATAATATGATCATATACAAATATATGACAAAAAGTATACAAATAAATAAAAATCCCAGCCACACAGTAAGACCAGGAGCATGAAGAGTGAGCTTCAGATGATGTTTTTCAGAGTCAAAATTGCGAGAAAAGTCAAAATTGCGATATAAAGTCAAAATTGCGATATAAAGTCAAAATTGTGAGAAAAGTCAAAATTGTGAGAAAAGTAAAAAATGTGAGGAAAAAAGTCAAAATTGTGATATGAAGTCAAAAATGCGATATAAAGTCAAAATTGTGAGAAATAAGTCAAAATTGCGATATAAAGTCAAAATTGTGAGGAAAAAAGTCAAAATTGCGATATAAAGTCTCCATGGCATAAAAAAGATAATTGCAATTTAGTTTTATATCGCAATTCTGACTTTTTTTCTGGAAATTTTGACTTCGTATCTTGCAATTCTGACTTTTTTTCTCAGTTTTTAAAAAATTTTATAATCACCAAGCTTCTACAGTAAGACGACGTTATGAAAGTGAAATAGACGTCAAAACTGACTAGTGCTTTAAAAAACACTCCGAATTCTTATCTTGCCATTCTGACTTTATATCTCACAATTTTGGAAAAAATAATTGAGAAAAAAAAGTCAGCATCATGAGATAAAAAGTTGCAATTACTTTTTTTTTATTTTGTGATGCAAACAGGCTTCCATTATATACAAATAAATAAAAAAAATTATTATATATATATATATGTGTCCCTGGAGCACAAAAGCAGTGTTAAGTCGCTGGGGGATATTTGTAGCAATAACCAACAATACATTGTATGGGTCACAATTATACATTTCTCTTTTATGCCAAAAATCATTAGGATATTAAGTAAAGATCATGTTCCATGAAGATATTTTGTAAATGTTCTACCGTAAATATATCAAAACTTAATGTTTGATTAGTAATATGCATTGCTAAGAACTTCATTTGGACAACTTTAAAGATGATTTTCTCAATATTTAGATTTTTTTGCACCCTCAGATTCCAGATTTACAAATATTGTCCGATCCTAACAAACCATACGTCAATGGAGAGCTTATTTATTCAGCTTCAGATGATGTATAACTCTCAATTTCACAAAATTTACCCTTATGACTGGTTTTGTGCTCCAGGGTCACATATATATATATATATATATATATTATATATCACCAAATATATACAATTAAATAACCATCACAACCATTTTACTTCTGCAAGATGCATTTTTTACTGATAGAGGATAGTGAATGAGAATCAGTGTAGGCTGGGATCTGTCTGCATCCGTGAGGATTGGATTGAATGATGATTAAAAGCGTCTCTGTATGACGGTGGATGGGAAAGCGTCATTCAGGTTACCGCTTTTAATCTTTTTGATTTCGCGGTGGAAACCAGTTATTAAAGCAACAGACCTCAAACCTGAGCATTAGTCTGAGTTTCTCTCCTCTTCATCTGTGTAATGCCGTGGCTCTCCTGCAGTGACGCACATGACGGTGACGCCCATGGATGAGGCCACCGCGTCTCTGCTGAAGGTGCTCCGCGGGCGTGCGTGTGGGGCCGAGGGCTCGTGGCAGCGGGGCGTTCCCCAGGACGTGACCTCCACCTCGGGCTGCGCGGCGCTGGGCGTGCGTCTGCCTCACACCGAGTACGAGCTCTTCAGCATGGGCCAGGACCCGTCGGGACGCAGCCTCCTCTACAACGGCCAGAGACCCAGCGACGGCTCCAGTCCGGACCGGCCCGAGCGACGGCCCACCAGCTTCCAGCCGCCGCTGATCCGCTGCAGCACTGGGCAGACGGGCGAGCGGCGCGGGGGGCGAGAGGGAGACCAGCGCTTCACACTGAACGCCGGCTGCGGCTCAAACACACTGCACGGACTCGTGCCGCTGATCCTGCTGCTCGTCTTCATGTAGAGACTGAGATCGCCCAGTTTATCCCGTTTGCACTAGCTCACCAAGCTGCTCGCACGATTTAGGATCAAAACGTGACCAAAAACTAACCATCCAACAGACTCCCTTCATTGTGCTTTGGGCAGCTTGTGAAGGTCGTGACCCATGCATGCGCTCTGATCCTGTACAGCGTCACATTCACTGGAGCTCATCATTCATCATTCATCAGCAATCACACTTCATGCTCTAGATTCACAGACGCTCCAGAGCTGCTGATTTCAT
>NW_015505862.1:2335-4197 GCF_001515645.1 Sinocyclocheilus grahami | reverse complement strand
GTGTGTGTGTGTGTGTGTGTATGAGTGTGTGTGTGCGTGTGAGAGAGTGAGTGAGTGAGTGAGTGAGTGAGTGAGTGAGTGAGTGTGTGTGTGTGTTTGCGTGCGTGCGTGTGTATATGAGTGAGTGTGTGTATGTGAGTGTGTGTGTATATATGAGTGAGTGTGTGTGTATATATATGAGTGAGTGTGTGTGTGTGTGTGTATATGAGTGAGTGAGTGAGTGAGTGAGTATATATGAGTGAGTGTGTGTGTGTGTGTGTGAGAAAGACAAGGCCCGTATGAATGATCCTGTACACAGACACGTTTACTTCCTCTGTCGTGGGGCTCGTCTGCGCAGACGCCACGCTTATCAACAAGAGCACACTCTTCGCCCGTCAGGCCCACCACAACCTCTACAAGACAAACTTCCCGAGGAAGAACCCGATGAAGATGGCGGCGATGACCACCAGCAGCGACGGCAGCGATCTGGAGGCGGGATCTTTGCTCAGCATCGCCGCCGAAGACTTGGAGACGGAGCCGTCGAACTGATTGGCCTTCCTCATCCTCAGCCCTTCATCCTGATGAAGAGCGACACACACAGGTGAACACAATCATCATCAGCGATCCGCAGTCTGGCTGTAGCTATCTCTGAGCTTGTTACGCCACCTAGTGCTCAGAGCCCTGCTGTGCAACACTTCCAGTGTGTGCTGATGTCTGCTCAAACTCCGGTTTCTGCTGATTATAATTTATAAAATGGCAATGTATAAAGCTTGAGGGTTTGAAAGTGAAGAATTTAAGACATAAATATCATAACTTGTAGTGTAAAAATACTGATGATGAAATACAGTACACCTGTAATTTACTTCAGTAATAGCCTATATTGTAGTCTTCATTTTTATAATTAGAGGTAAAATAGCCATGTATCTCTTAGAAAAAACTACATGAACACTTTTAATATTATTGTTTTTTTCTATCTCAACTCAAATTCTCTATTATATTTATTAATTTAATATACATAAATGCAAATTTCTGAGTAAGAATCTGTTACGGTCCATATTTATCCGGACTATAATTCCTATGTTTTGTCGTTGATGGGCATAAAGAAAACAAAACCGTTAAAAAGTCCAATTAATATAAATATATTTTTTTAATTGGTCTTTTTTGTCATTCTTTACTTGCCGATAAAAAAAAGTTGTTTGGCATGAATAAAAAACCTTTTTTTTTTAATAAGTTAAAATAATAATTATTATGAATCAGTCTGATTGGGCTCCTAAAACAAAATAAAACACTTATTCAAAAAAAAAAAAAAAGAAAAAGAAAATATTTTGTTAAATAAATGATAAATGTGTTTAAGTTATATAATAACCAACATCAGAGAACCTGCGAGTGTGTTAAATGACTGAAATACTAATTAAATCTCAGGAAGACTGACGGTTTGTTAGCGCTGAATCAGGAGCGTCTGACGCACAGAGAGGCCCTACAGACACGAGTTAGTGCAGGCGCAGACGTTCTCCAGTACCTTGAGCTGGCGGTTCTCGTCGAGCAGCTTCCCCACTTGCGTCTGCAGTCTCCTGCTCTCCTCCATGAGCTTCCTCATCTCCGTGTCGTCCATCGACAGACTGCCGGCTCTGGCTCCTGACGTGCCGTCGGCCCTCGAGGCGTTCAGCGCAGATGCTTTGGTCGACTCCAGCTCGCTCTGATCAGAACAGACACGTTACTGAAAGACCGCTGCTATTGTTGTCTGTTGTACTTTTTTTACATGTTCCTTTGTCTATATACACTTCTAGTCACTCTCACACGCACACACACTCGCTCTCACGCGCACACACACTCACTCTCACGCGCACACACACACTCACTCTCACGCGCACACACACACTCAC
>NW_015505862.1:0-278 GCF_001515645.1 Sinocyclocheilus grahami | reverse complement strand
CCTAACAAACCATACATCAATGGAAAGATTATTTATTCAGCTTCAGATGATGCATACATCTCAATTTCACTAAATTGACCCTTATGACTGGTTTTGTGCTCCAGGGTCACATATTGTGCATTTAAATCACTATTGCAGAAATCTGACCTGTTTCAGTGATGAATGACTGACTAATATGATCACATCACGTTTATTAGTGCGTGCTCAAACTGTTATCCAAATGCATGGAACTGTATATGCAACACTTAAATCTAGGCCTTATAGAGCGGAAGAAGAGC
>NW_015505861.1:1019149-1023625 GCF_001515645.1 Sinocyclocheilus grahami | reverse complement strand
GTACTGAGCCGTGCCGAGCCAAGTCGTACCACGCAGTGGAAAAGCTCCATTTGTTTGTACGTGTGGAGTGCATGTTGCTTCAAGCACATCATTCTGCACCCTAGATGTGCATAAGTGCTGCGACTCCATGTTGCTTCAAGTGCACCATTTTGCACCCTGGATGTGCATAAGAGCTTTGTGCTGCTCTGTTTGAAGCGTTTCACAATATCAAAATTTTGCACAGAAAGATTGTTAGAAGCCTTTCTTTTTCTCATTTCTTCTATCTTGTTTTCATGAATGTATTTTGTAAGAATACAAATAGTTAACAGAATAAACGTGTTTAAATTGTATAATGTGCACAAGATTTTTTTTTCAAGATACTGTTTTTGCTGCTAAATTATACAGTCAGCTAGTTTAATTTCATAGCTTATATATTTTTATTCAAATGTAGTTTTTCTCTTTAATGAGGAAGTGAGTATTTAGTGGGTTGTGTTTAACAAAGGGTTTAAAAAAAAGTGACCATTAGTTCCACAAACACAGTATTGATATTCTGTTTGGATATCAAATTGGATTATGCACTTTTCCCGCAGCAGCTCACTCTGTGCCCTCTGCTATTATTCAGATGCGCTTGAATCAAACTACTGTATATCAATATAAACGGTGTTGCTATACAGAAGTATCAAATTGAAGAAAAGTTTTTTTTTTTCAAGGCACTTTGTGATTTTTCCTACTTCATACATAAAAAAAAAAAGTGCAAAAATTAGATTTCTTGATGATTTGATATTTTCTAATAGTGATTTTATAATTTCAAAATATAAAGCAAAAACTAGAAATGAAACACTAATAAGCCAATAAGTGCTCCTCTGCTGCTGTCTACTGGTTACAGTGGTAATTTGGTCTTTTTAAATTTTACATAAGTGTTTGTTGACCACAAAGTATATTTTGGTCATCCCATTAAAAATAAAATTTAAATTGGATCATTTTTAAAGCTTTAAATTGCTGGAAATAGTTGTGTGAAAGTCATTGAAAAGTGCTTGAATTTCTCTCTCAAAAGGTTGTACAAACCCTGAAATGAATAATGTAATAACATTCCACTATTTCTGCCACAACACCATGTTTATAGTTAGTGTTACTACTTCTGGTTTTCTGGCGGACGTCAGCGCTGTTTGATCTGTTGAGAATTCTCTGCAGAATTTGAATGCTTCTCACAAGATCTCGCAGCTGCCTTATTCATTCTGCGGCGAATTCAAATGCTTCTTACTGGATCTCTGTGCAGCAACAGTGTGGTGAGATCAACACTGGTTTCCGAGTAAACCTGTTCTGAGCTCAGACCAGTTTGTTTGTGCTGCGCTCAATTATTGGTCCGAGCTCCGCAGCTCAAACGAGTAGCACGTGGTATTGTTGCGCTTTTGTTTTGTCTGATGTTTCTCATATGCAACAGAAATGGCAGCTCTTATGAGTTGGACAGCACAGTGGTCGCACCAGTGTGACAGCTCACAAAATTTAGTCGCACCAGCAGAAAAAAATGGTCACAATCTGGAGCCCTGCATAGTGCTATAGCGATATTGTAATGTAAATGTAAATCCTGTGGCCTGTGCTTCATTCACAAAGGTGTGAACACGCACATGGCTGTTGACTGTTTGCTTTTCATATGTGGCTCTCTGCGAGCGTTCTCCCCAAGCTGATCATTACCCTACAGCTACTGGGAGTCACAGAGCGAGATGTGAGACGTTGGCCCCAGCGTGCGCTCAGCCCAACAAAGGGCCCTCTCCCTGCTCTCTCGCACAGCTGCCTAATTTGTCTTGGCTCTTTGGAGCCAATCAGCCATCTCCCAGGGGCCCGTGTGACGTAATGTGCTGCCAGTCTGATGTTGGCGGTTCGCCAGCCCTGCTGAGCTTTGTCATCTGTGGGTTGCACTATCAAGCAGCAGGTCTGATTGTGGAGTAGTGAGACGTGATGGGGGGGGAAAAAGAAGAAGAATTTGGTTCATTTACAGCAGCATGACAGAAAATTAAGTTGGGTTTATGATGTTTACTGATTAAAAATGTTAGGGGGCAGTGCTTCCCACAGGTTTAAAATATGTTTGTGGTGGTAGCCAGGTGGAAAATCCTTCTAGTACCCACGGCACAAAAACGGTCTACTACATGTGACAAAAAAAACACAAAAAATGTGTGATTTTTAACATTTTTATTTATTGAAATTCATTTTAATTACATAGGCTCATTTAATTATATACTCATATTATGCATTGTAAATTATTGCATCTTACTGATACTACAGTGCGTGTATTATGTACACTTATGTACAACTCTTTCAAGAATTTATCTTCCAGAATCTGGCAGTAAGTTTTGTGAGTTAATTTTTAGTCCATCTCCTATTCTGAAAGGTCTCTTGAAGAGATAAATTAAACTAAAAATTAACTCACAAAACTTACTGCCAGATTCTGGAAGATAAATTCTTGAAAGAGTTGTACATAAGTGTACATAATACACGCACTGTAGTATCAGTAAGATGCAATAATTTTGCATAATTTACAATGCATAATATGAGTATGTAATTAAATGAGCCTATGTAATTAAAATGAATTTCAATAAATAAAAATGTTAAAAATCACACATTTTTTGTGTTTTTTTTGTCACATGTAGTAGACCGTTTTTGTGCCGTGGGTACTAGAAGGATTTTCCACCTGGCTACCACCACAAACATATTTTAAACCTGTGGGAAGCACTGCCCCCTAACATTTTTAATCAGTAAACATCATAAACCCAACTTAATTTTCTGTCATGCTGCTGTAAATGAACCAAATTCTTCTTCTTTTTCCCCCCCCATCACGTCTCACTACTCCACAATCAGACCTGCTGCTTGATAGTGCAACCCACAGATGACAAAGCTCAGCAGGGCTGGCGAACCGCCAACATCAGACTGGCAGCACATTACGTCACACGGGCCCCTGGGAGATGGCTGATTGGCTCCAAAGAGCCAAGACAAATTAGGCAGCTGTGCGAGAGAGCAGGGAGAGGGCCCTTTGTTGGGCTGAGCGCACGCTGGGGCCAACGTCTCACATCTCGCTCTGTGACTCCCAGTAGCTGTAGGGTAATGATCAGCTTGGGGAGAACGCTCGCAGAGAGCCACATATGAAAAGCAAACAGTCAACAGCCATGTGCGTGTTCACACCTTTGTGAATGAAGCACAGGCCACAGGATTTACATTTACATTACAATATCGCTATAGCACTATGCAGGGCTCCAGATTGTGACCATTTTTTTCTGCTGGTGCGACTAAATTTTGTGAGCTGTCACACTGGTGCGACCACTGTGCTGTCCAACTCATAAGAGCTGCCATTTCTGTTGCATATGAGAAACATCAGACAAAACAAAAGCGCAACAATACCACGTGCTACTCGTTTGAGCTGCGGAGCTCGGACCAATAATTGAGCGCAGCACAAACAAACTGGTCTGAGCTCAGAACAGGTTTACTCGGAAACCAGTGTTGATCTCACCACACTGTTGCTGCACAGAGATCCAGTAAGAAGCATTTGAATTCGCCGCAGAATGAATAAGGCAGCTGCGAGATCTTGTGAGAAGCATTCAAATTCTGCAGAGAATTCTCAACAGATCAAACAGCGCTGACGTCCGCCAGAAAACCAGAAGTAGTAACACTAACTATAAACATGGTGTTGTGGCAGAAATAGTGGAATGTTATTACATTATTCATTTCAGGGTTTGTACAACCTTTTGAGAGAGAAATTCAAGCACTTTTCAATGACTTTCACACAACTATTTCCAGCAATTTAAAGCTTTAAAAATGATCCAATTTAAATTTTATTTTTAATGGGATGACCAAAATATACTTTGTGGTCAACAAACACTTATGTAAAATTTAAAAAGACCAAATTACCACTGTAACCAGTAGACAGCAGCAGAGGAGCACTTATTGGCTTATTAGTGTTTCATTTCTAGTTTTTGCTTTATATTTTGAAATTATAAAATCACTATTAGAAAATATCAAATCATCAAGAAATCTAATTTTTGCACTTTTTTTTTTTATGTATGAAGTAGGAAAAATCACAAAGTGCCTTGAAAAAAAAAAACTTTTCTTCAATTTGATACTTCTGTATAGCAACACCGTTTATATTGATATACAGTAGTTTGATTCAAGCGCATCTGAATAATAGCAGAGGGCACAGAGTGAGCTGCTGCGGGAAAAGTGCATAATCCAATTTGATATCCAAACAGAATATCAATACTGTGTTTGTGGAACTAATGGTCACTTTTTTTTAAACCCTTTGTTAAACACAACCCACTAAATACTCACTTCCTCATTAAAGAGAAAAACTACATTTGAATAAAAATATATAAGCTATGAAATTAAACTAGCTGACTGTATAATTTAGCAGCAAAAACAGTATCTTGAAAAAAAAATCTTGTGCACATTATACAATTTAAACACGTTTATTCTGTTAACTATTTGTATTCTTACAAAATACATTCATGAAAA
>NW_015505861.1:1013577-1014601 GCF_001515645.1 Sinocyclocheilus grahami | reverse complement strand
CTCCGGTGCTGATGGTGCAGGTGTTGGATGTGAGTTTTCCCAGCCTCACTAGCTGCTGCCTGTCTGTCAGGAAGCTGGTTATCCACTGACAGATGGAGGTGGGCACAGAGAGCTGGGTCAGTTTATTCTGAAGGGTGTCCGGTGATGGTGTTGAAAACGGAGCTGAAGTCCACAAACAAGATCCTTGCATAAGTCCCTGGTTTGTCCAGATGTTGGAGGATGTAGTGCAGTCCCATATTGACTGCATCATCCACAGACCTGTTTGCACGATAAGCAAACTGCAGGGGGTCCAGCAAGGGTCCAGTAATGTCCTTCAAGTAGGCCAACGCCAGTCTCTCAAATGACTTCATGACCACAGATGTTAAAGCAATAGGTCTTGTGATTTTTGGTTTCTTGGGTACAGGGATGATGGTGGAACATTTGAAGCAGGAGGGGACTACACACAGGTCCAGGGATCTGTTGAAGATCAATGTGAAGATGGATGATAGCTGGACAGCACAGGCTTTGAGGCTTTTTCCGCTGCTTATTCCATTATTAGTGGCAAAAATATAAAGGCAGAGCAGCCAGAGACCGTTTGTTTAGGGATTAATTGGACTTGGATGCAGTTGGGTGATCTAATTTGATATTTGGCAGACTGACATTGTGACATGTTTTGAGAATAAGCTGGTGCCAGACCAATGAAAGGTTCTGTAAATGTTCTACATTCAAAGGAAACATATTTTGGAAAATCACATCTCTGATGCTGTGTTACTTGTTTTCTGTGGCAGTGTGGTCACACTATTATTATTACAGAAACAGTCCCTTATTGCTCTTGATATAATGGTTAATCTATTCATTAAAGTAAATATAAGTATCATCATTGGTTTGTTAATTTTGACACATCTAGACGTGGCTTTCAAATACTCCTGTGTGTATCTATGCAAGCGCTCGATGAAGAATTGCTGGCATCGTCACATTTTTTAAATTTCAGTACCGACTGGTACAGACATCAGTATTTTTGACAACACTAGATGCAATGCAATGC
>NW_015505861.1:1012196-1012704 GCF_001515645.1 Sinocyclocheilus grahami | reverse complement strand
AATCTTTGCGTCTCTCAACAGTGTTGGGCAGCAGCATTTCTACTAATAGTGAAACTAGGGCTGGGCGATATAGCTAAAAAAAATGTATCAACGATATAATGTTTCATATCGTTCGGTATCGATAATTATTGATATTTTTTATAACCTTTTTTAAAACAAAAAGCAATAGAAAAAAATGTTTACATTTAGCCACTGTATTTATAATTAACACAATTTATTGAGACAAACAACAAATATTTTTTGTTTTAACAATCAAACACAATAAAAAATCAATCTAATTTCTAATGTTTTATATGCAGATTAAATAGGTCTTTATTATATAGGTCTAATTGTCTCCCGAGGCTACAGGAGGGCGCAATGAGCAAAATAATGCAGCGCATTTAGCAAGTAACTCTATAAAAACGTGCATTACGTCTAAATTAACTCATAAAAATCAAATATAATTTAGTAAATTGCATAAACAATTATGAACAAAACCGCATCATGTATTTATGCATTGCTTAATCCA
>NW_015505861.1:1011780-1012186 GCF_001515645.1 Sinocyclocheilus grahami | reverse complement strand
TGTATTTATGCATTGCTTAATCCAAAGAGTCGAAGTGCCATTCACGCAGACTGCATTTAAAAACATATGAGACGCAGAGAAAAGGAATAAACCTTCACAAATTCGTGACGTGTTTTCTAAAAGTTTAAACTGTTTTAACTTTGCATGGCTTTCTATACATCTCGAGTGCAGCAGTCATATTTGTCCGTCTAAAAAATGCGCTGAATATGCGTTCTGTGTGAATGGCTTGGTTTCGGTTTTAACCCATTCAAGATCTTCTCCGCATTGAGCTTCTATATTTCTCTAATATTTTGAATGAATAACATCTCGTGGGCTAGACTAACAAAATATTAAAATGCAACAACGTCACTTACATCATCTTGCGAGCCACTGATGACGCTCCCTGATGCACACCTAACATTCAAAT
>NW_015505861.1:1010258-1010611 GCF_001515645.1 Sinocyclocheilus grahami | reverse complement strand
TTTTTTTTTTCTTTTGCTGAGTGACCATAATGTGTCTGTATTTTTATTTTATCCACAACCGTTATTATTATCTTTCCTGAAGCTTTTTAAAGATTTTGTCTTTTATGGATTCCACCAGAATATGTTGTGTTTTTGATGTTGGTCCTAATTATCTGCTGATGTTGCAGTGTTTTTTTGTTTGTTTGTTTAATCGACAATTTTATTGGTACATTTTTGTTCATGATTGGTTTTCTTTAGATTTTATCTTTTATGTTTAGAACGTCATCTTATGCTAACTTATTAAATTATTAGTGTTTTTAAAGATTAACTAAGTAAATTTTATTTATAGAGCACATTTAAATTCAGCTTACACT
>NW_015505861.1:1004977-1007641 GCF_001515645.1 Sinocyclocheilus grahami | reverse complement strand
ATTTTTAAATTGGCTTGTATATTTGTATTTTTCATTTTAATTTAATGTTTTTATGTTATGTTTGCTTTTTATGTTTTTTATATTATTATTATTTAACTTTGATTTATTTTTATTTTATTTGTACTGATTTTAGTATCTTTAACTAATTTTATTGTTTAAAATTAGTCAGTTGCCAAGGCAACATTTCTAAATTAAATTTTTATCTAATATTTATATTTTATTTTATTTCAGCATTATTTTATTTAACAAAAACAATTGTAATAGTTTTAGTTAATAACAACACTGGTAATTTTATAATACTTAATGATTTTTTTTTTATTTAATTTAGTTTTATATATTACATAACTATTTTTGGATAATCTAGTTAATTAAATATTTTACAAGTGAAATGCATTCACCCCAAATGATTTCATTATTATTTGCAAATGAATGTAGACTATTTCTACATTCTAAATTCTATACATTTCCATGTATATACCGTATTTCTGCCCAGGCCTAATTTTTCGTTTATTTCTTGCTCTAGTTTAATGTCACTCTGATGACACCTGAAAGGGTTCTAGGGCTCTTCATATATACCTGCTGACTCGTACGGCCGTGCTGCTGTGTTTCTGTGAAGGGCTAGAGCTGGAGGAGGAATCTCACTGGCTGCTAAAGGTCGCCGCTGATCAGCTGTGAAATAGAAAAGGTCACGGCGAGCTCTGAGTTCTGAGCAGCTCATTAAACAGAACGATGGACGGAGACGCAGAACAGATCGATTCGAGTAGAAAAGGGAACGTTGGCCTAGTGCTGGTGTTCAGAGGGAAATATGTACGTGTTTTCAGGAAGCTGTTACGGGTTACAGTTATAATTAATGCTAAATGGAACCTAACATTAGGGAAGAGTACAATTAGATCACCTGACCCACGAAATAACCTGTCATGTCTTTGTTACTCAGTTCACCTGGCGCGTGATTTGAGATGTATGAGGAATTACATGCTTTTGCTGTCCCTGAATATTTATTAGGAATCGTCTAACTAGTAGTACAGGTTTGAACGATCATGTAATTCGCAGCAAGGACACAGTGACAGTTGTTTTTGTAAACTGCAGTTATTATTTCACAATTCTTGTGGGTTGTTGGAGGTCTCGCGAGCTCCAGCTGCTGGTTTTTGGCAGTGGTCGTTGAGGGCTGTGGGCAGATGCTGGTTCTTGATGAGGGTATATGTGATTATTCTGAGTAATGTTGTCAAAAATGTAGATTTTTCGATACATATTGGTTATGAATATTCAAAACAGTTTTAATACTCATTTTCTAAGTACTGATGCACCATTACCAGCTGCGCTTTCTTGTTCTTGACTTAAAGTTGACACACTGTAGTGTGTTTTAATCAATCAATTTCCTCTTTTCTTTTCTTTTTTTTCTTTTTTTTTCTTTTTTTTTTGTGGATTTGTTTGTTTGGCTTTACGTATATTTACGTTTTAGTGATTTTGGTACATCATCTTTGTTTTATTTTATTTAAGTTTTTCATTTAATATTAATATTTTTATTTATTCCAATTAACAACAAAAAAAACGATTTCACTAGTTTTAGTAAAGGATAACAGACAATTTTTTTATAGTAATTTATGAATTAATGATTTTGTTTTATATATTGCATAATTACGTCATAATTTCTTTTTATGTATAACAGATTACAGTATTTTTTCCAAATTTGTAATCTTATCACAGACAATTAAAAGTATTTTCCGACAAAATAAACGCTTGAAGGATTAACTATTGAAATCAAGTCATAAGTATTTGTAATTTTACTAATATAAATTGAAATAATTAATATATGTATTTTTAAATATTAAAATGTGATTTTTATTATTATCGTATAATCCCACTCAGAGCTATCAGACATGAAGAATCTCAGACAGCAGAGTTTCAGGTGTTAAGAAAATACTTTGAATATTTTACTTGTGGTTTTGAAAATGGTATTGAATAATGGTATTTTTCGAGACTAGCTGAGAGTTTAAGCATGATGAAAAGTTTGGTGAGAATGAAATTATGATGAGAGTTCGATTGTGTTGAAAAGTATGATGAGAGGGATAGTTCACCCAAATGAAAATTCACTTAATTGCTGATAACATTGTTTTATTTGTACATGCTGCATTGTTTTAACTCCCAGTTCACAAAAGGAATTATGCAAATCTGTATAAAAGCTTCCCAAAAGATCCCACACCCCCAAATGAGTGTTTCACAGTGCATTTCCAAGTTTGCAGGCTGGTTCTGAGCACATTTCTGTGGAAGATTCAGCAGATTACTGCGGTCTGCTGTACTTTACTGTGACTGCATCATTCTCACTCACACACCTGAATCTGCTCTTTCATACGCAGAAAGTGCACTTGACTTTGCACATCTAGATGACAATAACTTCATTTCAATACATGGCGCTGAGATACTGCGCACAATAGTGGCGCAACCGTTTCGTGAATTGGCCCCTCTCGTCTGTGGTCTGTGGGCGCTTACAGGCATGATTGGATAATTACACATCCGTCAGTCTGTCATCATTGTGGTTTGTCACAGCTCTCCCTAGCTGTTAGTCTGACCACGGGCATTACACTGTCAGCTTTCATGTCTCGTTGTATAGATTTGTTTGGTTCAAAGGGGTCATATGATGCTTTTTTAAAGATCATTATTTTGTGT
>NW_015505861.1:1003219-1003618 GCF_001515645.1 Sinocyclocheilus grahami | reverse complement strand
TTCAGGAGGCGCTCTGTCCTGTGCACAGAGCACATTGAGCTGGCCATCAGCAAATGTGAGAATCGTCTTTATTATTTGCTCTTATAACATTTATTTTATGCACTCGTTCAAAGCAAGACCTTGACGTACTATAAAAGAACATACTGTGACTTTCAGACTCCAATTCCCAGGTCAAAAAGAGCCTTGACTGAAACTCAGCCACAAAATCAACTTATTCTAACTCATTATCATACAATGCCATTCAAAAGTTCAAAAGAGACTTTGAAAAACCTCTCAAGGCTTTTTTTTGTTATTAAAAAAAATACAGCAAAACAGTCATATTGTGAAATATTATTACAACTTAAAGTTGACTGTTTTTCAGCATCATTACTCCAGTCTTCAGTGTCACATGATGCTTCA
>NW_015505861.1:992631-993050 GCF_001515645.1 Sinocyclocheilus grahami | reverse complement strand
CTTGGAAGACGAGCAAGGTGTGGGAATGTATTTAGCGGTTCAAAGGGGGGAACTGACTTCAGAAAGGTTTCGTTGACACTTTTTTCCCCCATGTTATCTGCATATAATGCCTAATAAAATAGTGTTTATATGCACAGTGCTGCTTTGTCTACAGGGGTAACCATGGTTGAGCACTGTATTTCTGCTTGTCCAAAAGCACCACCTACTGTCAGAGAGTGAATTTGCATTTTCATTTGTCCCATCTGCTGCTTTTGTTGCCGCCGGTGTTGTAAATTTTAACAGTTTAATGGGAAATAAAATAAATTCAGATAATAAGATTATGTAAGAAATAATTGACGATGGGCCGTTGAATTATTAGAAAATAGTGCAGATCCATGATACGGCCACGACGCGAAGCATCAGCATCTTTCCTGAAGCTC
>NW_015505861.1:990204-991668 GCF_001515645.1 Sinocyclocheilus grahami | reverse complement strand
ACCGTCGATAAATATCGATACCGTTTTATCGCCCAGGCCTAAGTGAAACTGTATGTTCATCTGTTTCAAGAACAGTGCCGTTGTTACATCGCTTGTGAGGAATGACATGTAGCTTTTAAGTTATTGAGCTGTTTTACTGATAAATTGGTCAGAGCAGCGCTGACAACATGTTTCTGTGTGTGTGTACTATATGTGTGTGTGTTTGTAAGGGAGAGAGAGCGGGAGAATTAGAGTGTGTGCTTTCTGTATATAATAAAATGTAACTTTGTGGCAAAAACATGGAAATAATATGTCATTTTTATGCTGTTTACTACATTTATTTGCTTGGTCAATGTCGTTGTGGGTTTGACTGTCTTCTGAGGGTTTCTTACTTTTAGACTAGTCGACTACAAAATTTCTGTTTAAATGGCAATGAAATTAGTCGTAGCGCACATCCATAGTTTTCAAACAATGTCACTTTCTCCTATCCGCCACTGATCAGACAAAGAGATAATCTTGGTTAGGACATGGTGTAAGACTAAACCGGATCCCCTGTAATCACTCTGTCTCTGTCCTGCAGTGTCGGGGCCGAGGAAGGAGGAGGCAGATTCTGGGAGGAGCTCCGCCACGTCGGTCTTCCGGATGACATTGATGTCCGAACACTCTTTGATGAGTCGGGTAAAAACCTGTTAAAAACTTTACCTAGGCACAGACAGAGAAGAGCCAACAATAGAAAATACTGTAATTTAGAGTGTTTCTGGAAAGAAATCAAAGGTTTTCTTTCTCATATCAAGCTGTTGAAATTTTTTTTAATATGTTCAATTGACTTTTTCCACTGAGAATGATTTAATGAAGATAAAAAAACAGCCTGAAGGCTTTGGTCTGGAACCAACCTGAAACTAGACAGTGTAGTCAGACACATCACACTTATTTGAGGTGAGGAACTGAAATTGTTAGAACAGTAAAATGAACTTGAATGGCTGTTCTGCCTGTAACTATCTTTAGTATGCTGGTCAAACCCACGTGACTTTCTGTCTTCTGTAAAACACTAAATGAGAGCTTGGGTAGCATGTCCCCTTTTGTGTTAAACAGAAGAAAGAATGTAATGTATGATTTAAAAGAAATGAAGAGATTTAGCTTTAAAGGTCCCATGCCATCTTCTGATTCATTGTGTTTGCAGGTCAGTGCTGGGCTCATCAAAGCTGCGCGTTGTGGTCAAATGTTGTGTGTCAAGCGGAGGATCAATCACTGCTAAATGTGGACAAAGCCATCCACTCAGGGAGCACAGAGGTATGCTGGGATATCTTTGGTTTAGCTGACGTGTATCTTGGCTGAAGCATGTGAGGACTCGTGAATAAAGTAGTGACTGTAAACTTTATGTAAATATTACTTCACCTCACTGAAGCACTTGAAAGGTTATGCAAATGAAGGTTAAAATGCTCAGGTTTCTCATTAATGGCTGCATCAAAATGCACTTTTTTTTTT
>NW_015505861.1:961555-990016 GCF_001515645.1 Sinocyclocheilus grahami | reverse complement strand
AATTCAGCTTACACTGACCAAAGTGCTGTACAAAACAATCATAAATCAAAGTATAAAATAAAATGCAAATTAAAATCCAAGATAACAATACTAATCCATAAATTAAAAATCAGGAAAAGGCCATAGAATAAAGATGCGTTTTAAGTCTAGACTTAAAAACCAAAATAGACGGAGCACTCTTAATGTCAGGTGGCAACTGATTCCATAACCGTGAAGCAGCTACTGCAAAGGCTCTGGCACCTTTAAACTTAAGTTGTGACCGTGGGACATATAAAAGAGCTTTATTAGCAGATCTGAGGGACTTAGGAGCAGAATTAACTGAGATGAGATCAGAAATGTATGATGGGGCTTGTCCATTAAGTGCTTTAAAAACAATCAACAAAATTTTGGAAGCAGGAAGCCAGTGGAGCGACGCTAAAATTGGAGTGATATGATCACATTTTTTTGCACCAGTTAACAATCTGGCTGCTGCGTTCTGGATCATCTGCAAACGAGCCAGTGAAGATTGGGGAAGATCTAGGTATAAGGAATTACAGTAGTCCAATCGTAATGTGATAAATGCATGAATAACTTTTTCCAAGTCTTGAAAGGAAAGTGTTGATTTAAGTCTAGAAATGATTCTCAATTGATAATAGCAGTTTTTAACAACTGAGCTAATTTGCTTTTCAAGACAAAGCTCAAAAAGCTCAAGAGTCAAAAATAACACCTACATTTTTTGCATGTGACTTGACTTTAGGGCTGGGCAAAAAAAAAATAGATTTTTCGATTAATCGTTTTTTTTAAATGACGTCGATTCGATATCGATTCTCAAAAGCCGCGAATCGATCTTTTCCGGGATTTATTTCAGCACACATTTAAAACAAGATCTGATTAACGTGAATCTTATCATTAGTCTTCTCCACTAGATGTCACCCTTATTTACCTTGAGCGATGTTACAACAGAAAGCCTGTCATTCATTCAGTGCTTATCATGGCCATACGCATGATTCACAATGCTCGGGTGAAAAGCTATAGTAATACTATAAATCTGCGGAAGCATTTGATATCACGCATAGGCGCCATGATTTCCGCAATGATTGAATGGCGGATGGCGCGGCGCACTGTTTTGTTTACTACACACATACTAAAGCGCGGATGACGCTCGCAGTGTTTTCAGCTTCTGCCGTCTCACTATATGATGATATGAATGCGAATGTCATCTCCAGCTGCTCTGAGAGTCACTTCATTAGCATTTTACCGTTTCATTTGGCAAAACTAACGTCATATCACATACACAGCAGCTGCAAGTTCTTCATGGCAACCCGTCAAAATAAAAGTTATATATATTACAGAATATATTACTATTTAGCAGTCTTAAGAATCAATGCTACTACTGCTAATAAATATTAATAAATCTTTATTTTTAAAGGAATAATCACATCTGTTTTCTTTTTAATTTTAACAGTAAACCTCTCTTGTGCAGCACTTTGTTTGCCAAAAAATAAAAGGGTTTAATTTTCATTTGATTAGGATCAATTAAATTAATGTTTTATGCCTTCATCTGATTACCAGAAAAATTAAGAACATTTTATAGGGCTCTATTATTGTTTAAAAAAGGACCCATACAAAAAAAAGTATAGGTTTAAAATACAGGCATGTGGTTCTTAATTTCTTTTTATTAATTCACCATTTGTAAACTGATGTTTACTGTTAATTTTTTAGAAATATCAATTGCATTTGTATTAAAACTATATTCACTGAATGTAATCAAAGAATCGAATCGAATCGAGAGCTTGCGAATCGAAATAGAATCAAATCGGGACATCTGAATCGATACCCAGCCCTAGACTTAACATATGGTGTGAGACTGTCTAAGTTACTAACTATAGAGTTTCTGGTTTTAGAGGGACCAAAAATAATCACCTCAGTTTTTTCATTATTTAGCTGGAGGAAATTATTCGCCATCCAGATTTTAATGTCCTTCAGACAGTCCATAAGGGGCTGCAGAGAATGTTTCAATTTTAATGGAACATATAACTGAGAATCATCAGCGTAGAAATGAAAAGAGATTTTATATTTCCTAATTATATTACCAAGTGGAAGCATGTACAGATTAAAAATTAATGGCCCCAGAATGGACCCTTGAGGAACCCCACAAGGGAGAGAAACTGATGATGAGGAAAACTGGCCGATAGCCACTGGAAGTGTCCTGGATTTAAGATGTGACTTAAACCACGATAATGCTGTATCCTTAATACCTACCCAATGTTCAAGGCATGACAAAAGGATGTTGTGATCAACCGTGTCAAAAGCGGCACTTAAATCCATCAAAATCAAAACTGCATTTTCACCACAGTCAACCGCAAGTAGCAAATCATTCATCACTTTTAGCAAAGCTAAATAACACTTAAATGTAATCTTTAGCAAATTTCAAAAAAAAAAATTTGATGATGAAAAGTAAATAAAATTTAAAACTACTCATTTTAGTTTGTAGTGCTTTTATTTTTAATTTATTTAGACTAAAACAGTAAAGATTTGTTCACCATTTATTGGTTATTGGCAATAACATGTAATTAATTATTGTCTTTTCAGTTACAACCAAAATGTTAATATTGGTGCATGTAAACCAGCAATTCAATGATAATCTAAGCTGGTCCTGTTCAGTTCCAAAATCCCATATATTAAATGTATTACAGATCATTTTAAAATGAAGTAGCTTAATTGGTTTAGTGTAATTTATACACTATTATACTATTTTTTATCATTTTTAAATTGGCTTGTATATTTGTATTTTTCATTTTAATTTAATGTTTTTATGTTATGTTTGCTTTTTATGTTTTTTATATTATTATTATTTAACTTTGATTTATTTTTATTTTATTTGTACTGATTTTAGTATCTTTAACTAATTTTATTGTTTAAAATTAGTCAGTTGCCAAGGCAACATTTCTAAATTAAATTTTTATCTAATATTTATATTTTATTTTATTTCAGCATTATTTTATTTAACAAAAACAATTGTAATAGTTTTAGTTAATAACAACACTGGTAATTTTATAATACTTAATGATTTTTTTTTAAATTTAATTTAGTTTTATATATTACATAACTATTTTTGGATAATCTAGTTAATTAAATATTTTACAAGTGAAATGCATTCACCCCAAATGATTTCATTATTATTTGCAAATGAATGTAGACTATTTCTACATTCTAAATTCTATACATTTCCATGTATATACCGTATTTCTGCCCAGGCCTAATTTTTCGTTTATTTCTTGCTCTAGTTTAATGTCACTCTGATGACACCTGAAAGGGTTCTAGGGCTCTTCATATATACCTGCTGACTCGTACGGCCGTGCTGCTGTGTTTCTGTGAAGGGCTAGAGCTGGAGGAGGAATCTCACTGGCTGCTAAAGGTCGCCGCTGATCAGCTGTGAAATAGAAAAGGTCACGGCGAGCTCTGAGTTCTGAGCAGCTCATTAAACAGAACGATGGACGGAGACGCAGAACAGATCGATTCGAGTAGAAAAGGGAACGTTGGCCTAGTGCTGGTGTTCAGAGGGAAATATGTCTTTATCATGATTTTTGATCAGTTTAATTCATTCTTGATGAATAACACGGTGCATGACCACTCACATTTACTTTGATAAGACATCATTTTTTGATACTCATCACATTTTTTTTTGTTAGTTATTTTATTGACTTTTCATTGCCAAAGAAATCCGTCTTAGATGTTTTTGTTGTTTTGAAATTCATAGAGGATCTCTCACTAGAGAACTGACACCATAAAAATATGCCTTTATTAAAAATGTCAGAGGTTTTTCTTTAGAGTAGAGATTCAAAATACATATTAGTTATTGGCCTTTTTTTATACTATCATCAATGTTGGATATTTAATATACTTAAATAATTATTAAATGTAATTCTAAAAGTCATTGGGAATTGGATTAGGTCATGTAAAGTGGGCATGGATTTAGAAGCTTGGATTTAGTTCACATTTATTTTTTCATTCATCTTTCTTTCTCTGTCTCAGATGAAGAAGAGGCGAACTGTATATTGTGCGACAGCCCCGGGGATCTCCTGGACCAGCTTTTTTGCACCAGCTGTGGGCTACGCTATCACGGCATGTGTCTGGACATCAGCGTCACTCCTCTGAAGAGGGCAGGCTGGCAGTGCCCCGAGTGCAAAGTCTGTCAGACATGCAAGTGAGTTGCAGCCAAGCTTTGCCTTTTATTCTCCTTCCTTTTGTTACTCATTCCTCAATAGCTCATCCGTATTTGCTCATGCATCCTTTGAGGTTGCAAGAGTTTGCTTTTCAGGCCATGTCCACACGTACACGGGTATTTTTATAAACTGAGTTTTTCCTTCTTCCCGTTTTTAAGGGGAGACACTGCAGGCAAAAACACTTTTTTTTCATGCGCCTGTCAATTTTGAGATTTTGGGCTTTTTGGGCTAAGGGTTTTTTCAGACTAGTGGAAAGAAAACATCCAAAAGACCCTGTTAAGTGTTTCTTTTATAGCACTTTATCTATTTGTATCAATAGATTTCAATTACAATACATATTTTTAAAGGCCGTTTTCTCAAAATGAGTTTTTTCTCCAACACTGAGCCACAAATCTCCACTTCAGTAACGCTTACTCACACCAAACTTTACATTTTTATTCCTGTCTATATTCTGAAGGTTTTTACAGAGGGATTTGTTCATATATAATTTTCTTGATTATATACAACATTTTATTCCCCCCAAAATTGTGAAAATATATTGTTTTCTGGCTGTTCAAAGTTTTTTCTGAATTATGGAGTGACAAAAAGAGATACCCAGAATTCCCTCTGTAAATTTGAAGGAATTTACAGTTTCAAATTCAGAATTTACAGAATTTGACTCTTATTATGTCAAAAAAATTCAACAAGAATTTTGAAACTGACTTCATCCAGTGTTCAGATTTTTGTACTAGAAATGTATGCAAATTAGCGCATATTTAATTAAATAATGCATCATTTGCATATTTAAGCATAACATTTTAGAAAACTTGTTATACAAAAATGTTTTGCAATTATCAATGCAATCAATCAACTGTGTAAGTAAGGTGATAACTATTAGTTGTTGTTTTTTTACCATATTAACCTGCAGTGTGTCTCACCTTCAAAAAATCTCCGTCCACATGAAAACGCAAAGGCATGCTATGAAGCACAGTCAAGAGCATGCCAAACCAACAGGTGGCGATATAATCTCAACCGTAAAGCCATGTTGGCCAATCAGAAGCCTGAAAAAGTTTCCAGTAGGCGGAGATAACGGCGCATGCTCCGACGTCACAAGCCAAAAAAAATCTTCACCCTGGCAGGCGTTTTCAAAAATGTTCGGTTTCAGTGAACTGGTGCTGTGTTTGCATGTGGACGAGCGGCCTAACCGCGTAGAAAAAGCTGCGGTTTTAAAAATAACCGCGTTTGTGTGGACAGGGCCTCAGTGGAATAAACAGACACCTGCTCGTGTCTCATGTGGGCTTAATGGATAGTCACTAATTAGACGCATTCAGTTATATGTTGTATACAAATCTATGCGGTAACATACAGTGTTAAAAAACTGCAGCTGTGGTTTCTGGAACTTTACTGTATACAGTAGCAACATTTAAGGTTTTATGGAATTAACTCAAATTTACAGTAAAAACCTATATTTCATTCACTGATATAATGTTAATAAACCAACCTGTTGAAGTACTAAAATCTCTTTTGTACCTTTATAATACACACCATCAACCATCACAAACACAAATGGTACTGAGAGCCACATGATGAATCAAAGCTCATCACATGTAGCTTTTTCAAAAACTGAGGTAAATACAAATATATAACAGATACACACAGTGTCATACACACAAATCCTAAAGACCACCATGGTAACACATATAACACTAAAATAATGCAATAAACATTAATTTAATGACATACGGTGTAACACAAACCGTAATGTACATAACTGATAAGAAATAAAACACTTAAGAAACCTTTTCTTCAATGAAAAACCATCAAATGTAAAGTGTCACACAGGGAATTCTGGGAATGAGAATCAGAATAACTATAAATCAGAAAAATTTAAGAGAATTCAACTAAAATTACATGAAATGTCCTATTAGATTGGCTAGTTTTCCACCATATATAGTTAGGGAACTTACTGTTAACCAATGAACAGGTTTTTAACCACAACATATTCAAATTACAATCATTTTTTACTGTGTTGGAATGTATTCATGGGGGCAAAAAAATGTATGCACTGGTAGTACGGGATCAATTTTCCACCTAAAGTATTGTGGTCATGGAATAATAAGCATGAAACCAAAATTGAAGTAAGCAAGTAAAAATATATTGCACAAAATTTGAAAATTAAAGCAAAGTTTTCAGAATAGTAAACAATGGTCACAGATCGAAAAATAATAAATCAAAAATTGAAAAACGCATTTAAAAAAAATAAGCATGAATCAAAACTTTAAACATATTAGCATACAAAAAAAACAGCATAAGCATACAAAAAACAAAAATATGAGCAGAAAATGTCTTGAGTGCACAAAAAACTGAAAAATATAACCAAGGAAAACATGTTTTTATGTGCAAGGCAGATCATTTGTGTTAATATTTCAGTTTTGTGCAATATGACTTTAAAAATGTTTAAAGTGTTGATTCGTGCTTATAATTTTTTTAAACGTGTTGTTACATTTTTGATTTACGCTTATTATGTTTTGATCAGTGACCATTGTTTGCTTTTCTGAAAACTTTGCTTCATTTTTACATTTTGTGCAATATATTTTTACTTGCTTTTTTCATTTTGGTTTCACTCTTATTATTTTTTTGATCCATGACTGCAATACTTTTGGCGGAAAATTTATCCCATATGGTAGAATTAGATAGATTGATTGTGTCCTTGTATCTTTCAGGGAGCCTGGAGAAGATACTAAAATGCTAGTGTGCGATATGTGCGACAAAGGCTATCACACGTTCTGCTTGCAGCCGGCTATGGACTCTATCCCCATCAACGGCTGGAGGTGTAAGGTAAGGGCGGCTTTGAGACGTTATTATCTCGAAATGATCTCCCATTTCTTTAATGCAGTATAGCTAATCGTAGTTGTGTGTTTGTAGAACTGCCGGATGTGTTTTCAGTGTGGCACCCGGAGAAGTGAACAATGGCACCACAACAGCCTTTTGTGCCAAAACTGTGGCGATCAACAGGACACCAGTGTCCCCTGCTTATGTCCCAGCGACATAGATCCCGACGTCCACAAAGATCTGCTTTCTTGCCATCAATGCAAAAGGTATATTTCCTTCACAAATCTGTAATCTAGTTCAGTAGCAGTTACATCCAGTCCAAAAAGTCTGTCTGGAACCTAATTTTGGATGCAGTGAAAGGGTGAAACGTCAGCTGCCTCTTTTTCTTTAGGTGGTTCCACCCAGAGTGTGAACAGCCAGGTGAAGGTCACGCACATCCACAGTCCAAAGATGATCACATATGTTCCATCTGTAGAAACGCCGGCTCTGAATCAGATCCTGTGCACACGGATGCAGAAGGAATGCAGGCGGAGATTCAATCACATGTGGATGCTGAAGAAAACGCACAGCCAGTTCCAACAAACAACGATTCTGAGCCTGCCAAAGTTCAAGACGCAGAACCTCATCAGCCTGTCAGCGAGAGGCAGAGTGAAGAGCAGCAAACAGATGAAAAACAAGTGACGGGTAAGACCGAATTCAGTGTCTGAATGCAAAAGCTAACAAAGTTATCGTTGGATTGTTCTTGGAAGAAGTGGGACTTAAGTAGTTTTTGTTACACTCTCAGGAAAAAAATGGTACAAAATCTGTCACCAGGCATTACCCTTTCCCAGGGTACACCTTTGTACCTTATTTAGCCCTAAAGCAATCCAGCTCCTAGATGGCCACTTTCCTGCAGAGTTGAGCTCCAACACACCTGCCTGAAAGTTTCTAGTGATCCTGAAGACCTTGATTTGCTGGTTCAGGTGTTTATTTGGGTCTAGAGTAAAATGTTGCTGGAAGTTGGCCCTCCAGGAGCAGGATTGGACACCCCTGCATATTAGTACCTTAAAGATATGTATTATTACCTAAAGTGTACATATCAGTACCTTTTAAAAGGGTACTGCTCCTATGACAGCTTTTTTCCTGATTGACTGCTTTCTTACCTGTTTTTGCAGCTGCCCAACAAATCTAGTTAGCCTTAGAATGAATCATCTTTGTAAAGGGATTTTATTGGATTGGTTTCTGACATACTGATATTTGTGGTTTTCAAAAGCAATCTTTTAAGTTTTTATTTGATTTTAGTGTCTTATTATCTTGGTTTTGGGTTTGGTGTCTTTACCGTTCATTACTTTCATAGTGGTCCAATAACTTCAGTTCAGCCTGGAGTCTTTGAAACATGAGTATGGAGGCTGCTCTCTGAAGCACCCCAGTCCTTCAGGCCAAAATATTGCTGAAGTGGAAGAGTAGGCCAAAGCATCCCATAGGCCCACATGCCTGTCTTGATTAGTTTGGACTGGTCTTGAGGAAAGGGGTATTTGAAACATGGCCTACTTTGCCTGGGGAAGGCAAAAAGTCTCCGAAAGTGTTGCTTATGTGATGTTTTCTGTTTATGTGCTGTCAAAGATCTGGTGATTCATTAACATAGTTCCTTGTCATCTTTTCCTCACACTTATGCCATTCCAAACCCGTATGACTTTCTGTCTTCCTATTTGTATCAATAGATTTCAATTACAATACATATTTTTAAAGGCCGTTTTCTCAAAATGAGTTTTTTCTCCAACACTGAGCCACAAATCTCCACTTCAGTAACGCTTACTCACACCAAACTTTACATTTTTATTCCTGTCTATATTCTGAAGGTTTTTACAGAGGGATTTGTTCATATATAATTTTCTTGATTATATACAACATTTTATTCCCCCCAAAATTGTGAAAATATATTGTTTTCTGGCTGTTCAAAGTTTTTTCTGAATTATGGAGTGACAAAAAGAGATACCCAGAATTCCCTCTGTAAATTTGAAGGAATTTACAGTTTCAAATTCAGAATTTACAGAATTTGACTCTTATTATGTCAAAAAAATTCAACAAGAATTTTGAAACTGACTTCATCCAGTGTTCAGATTTTTGTACTAGAAATGTATGCAAATTAGCGCATATTTAATTAAATAATGCATCATTTGCATATTTAAGCATAACATTTTAGAAAACTTGTTATACAAAAATTTTTTGCAATTATCAATGCAATCAATCAACTGTGTAAGTAAGGTGATAACTATTAGTTGTTGTTTTTTTACCATATTAACCTGCAGTGTGTCTCACCTTCAAAAAATCTCCGTCCACATGAAAACGCAAAGGCATGCTATGAAGCACAGTCAAGAGCATGCCAAACCAACAGGTGGCGATATAATCTCAACCGTAAAGCCATGTTGGCCAATCAGAAGCCTGAAAAAGTTTCCAGTAGGCGGAGATAACAGCGCATGCTCCGACGTCACAAGCCAAAAAAAATCTTATACAAAAATGTTTTGCAATTATCAATGCAATCAATCAACTGTGTAAGTAAGGTGATAACTATTAGTTTTTTTTTTTACCATATTAACCTGCAGTGTGTCTCACCTTCAAAAAATCTCCGTCCACATGAAAACGCAAACGCATGCTATGAAGCACAGTCAAGAGCATGCCAAACCAACAGGTGGCGATATAATCTCAACCGTAAAGCCATGTTGGCCAATCAGAAGCCTGAAAAAGTTTCCAGTAGGCGGAGATAACAGCGCATGCTCCGACGTCACAAGCCAAAAAAAATCTTCACCCTGGCAGGCGTTTTCAAAAATGTTCGGTTTCAGTGAACTGGTGCTGTGTTTGCATGTGGACGAGCGGCCTAACCGCGTAGAAAAAGCTGCGGTTTTAAAAATAACCGCGTTTGTGTGGACAGGGCCTCAGTGGAATAAACAGACACCTGCTCGTGTCTCATGTGGGCTTAATGGATAGTCACTAATTAGACGCATTCAGTTATATGTTGTATACAAATCTATGCGGTAACATACAGTGTTAAAAAACTGCAGCTGTGGTTTCTGGAACTTTACTGTATACAGTAGCAACATTTAAGGTTTTATGGAATTAACTCAAATTTACAGTAAAAACCTATATTTCATTCACTGATATAATGTTAATAAACCAACCTGTTGAAGTACTAAAATCTCTTTTGTACCTTTATAATACACACCATCAACCATCACAAACACAAATGGTACTGAGAGCCACATGATGAATCAAAGCTCATCACATGTAGCTTTTTCAAAAACTGAGGTAAATACAAATATATAACAGATACACACAGTGTCATACACACAAATCCTAAAGACCACCATGGTAACACATATAACACTAAAATAATGCAATAAACATTAATTTAATGACATACGGTGTAACACAAACCGTAATGTACATAACTGATAAGAAATAAAACACTTAAGAAACCTTTTCTTCAATGAAAAACCATCAAATGTAAAGTGTCACACAGGGAATTCTGGGAATGAGAATCAGAATAACTATAAATCAGAAAAATTTAAGAGAATTCAACTAAAATTACATGAAATGTCCTATTAGATTGGCTAGTTTTCCACCATATATAGTTAGGGAACTTACTGTTAACCAATGAACAGGTTTTTAACCACAACATATTCAAATTACAATCATTTTTTACTGTGTTGGAATGTATTCATGGGGGCAAAAAAATGTATGCATACGGTGTAACACAAACCATAATGTACATAGCTGATAAGAAATAAAACACTAAGAAACCTTTTCTTCAATGAAAAACCATCAAATGTAAAGTGTCACACAGGGAATTCTGGGAATGAGAATCAGAATAACTATAAATCAGAATAATTTAAGAGAATTCAACTAAAATTACATGAAATGTCCTATTAGATTGGCTAGTTTTCCACCATATATAGTTAGGGAACTTACTGTTAACCAATGAACAGGTTTTTAACCACAACATATTCAAATTACAATCATTTTTTACTGTGTTGGAATGTATTCATGGGGGCAAAAAAATGTATGCACTGGTAGTACGGGATCAATTTTCCACCTAAAGTATTGTGGTCATGGAATAATAAGCATGAAACCAAAATTGAAGTAAGCAAGTAAAAATATATTGCACAAAATTTGAAAATTAAAGCAAAGTTTTCAGAATAGTAAACAATGGTCACAGATCGAAAAATAATAAATCAAAAATTGAAAAACGCATTTAAAAAAAATAAGCATGAATCAAAACTTTAAACATATTAGCATACAAAAAAAACAGCATAAGCATACAAAAAACAAAAATATGAGCAGAAAATGTCTTGAGTGCACAAAAAACTGAAAAATATAACCAAGGAAAACATGTTTTTATGTGCAAGGCAGATCATTTGTGTTAATATTTCAGTTTTGTGCAATATGACTTTAAAAATGTTTAAAGTGTTGATTCGTGCTTATAATTTTTTTAAACGTGTTGTTACATTTTTGATTTACGCTTATTATGTTTTGATCAGTGACCATTGTTTGCTTTTCTGAAAACTTTGCTTCATTTTTACATTTTGTGCAATATATTTTTACTTGCTTTTTTCATTTTGGTTTCACTCTTATTATTTTTTTGATCCATGACTGCAATACTTTTGGCGGAAAATTTATCCCATATGGTAGAATTAGATAGATTGATTGTGTCCTTGTATCTTTCAGGGAGCCTGGAGAAGATACTAAAATGCTAGTGTGCGATATGTGCGACAAAGGCTATCACACGTTCTGCTTGCAGCCGGCTATGGACTCTATCCCCATCAACGGCTGGAGGTGTAAGGTAAGGGCGGCTTTGAGACGTTATTATCTCGAAATGATCTCCCATTTCTTTAATGCAGTATAGCTAATCGTAGTTGTGTGTTTGTAGAACTGCCGGATGTGTTTTCAGTGTGGCACCCGGAGAAGTGAACAATGGCACCACAACAGCCTTTTGTGCCAAAACTGTGGCGATCAACAGGACACCAGTGTCCCCTGCTTATGTCCCAGCGACATAGATCCCGACGTCCACAAAGATCTGCTTTCTTGCCATCAATGCAAAAGGTATATTTCCTTCACAAATCTGTAATCTAGTTCAGTAGCAGTTACATCCAGTCCAAAAAGTCTGTCTGGAACCTAATTTTGGATGCAGTGAAAGGGTGAAACGTCAGCTGCCTCTTTTTCTTTAGGTGGTTCCACCCAGAGTGTGAACAGCCAGGTGAAGGTCACGCACATCCACAGTCCAAAGATGATCACATATGTTCCATCTGTAGAAACGCCGGCTCTGAATCAGATCCTGTGCACACGGATGCAGAAGGAATGCAGGCGGAGATTCAATCACATGTGGATGCTGAAGAAAACGCACAGCCAGTTCCAACAAACAACGATTCTGAGCCTGCCAAAGTTCAAGACGCAGAACCTCATCAGCCTGTCAGCGAGAGGCAGAGTGAAGAGCAGCAAACAGATGAAAAACAAGTGACGGGTAAGACCGAATTCAGTGTCTGAATGCAAAAGCTAACAAAGTTATCGTTGGATTGTTCTTGGAAGAAGTGGGACTTAAGTAGTTTTTGTTACACTCTCAGGAAAAAAATGGTACAAAATCTGTCACCAGGCATTACCCTTTCCCAGGGTACACCTTTGTACCTTATTTAGCCCTAAAGCAATCCAGCTCCTAGATGGCCACTTTCCTGCAGAGTTGAGCTCCAACACACCTGCCTGAAAGTTTCTAGTGATCCTGAAGACCTTGATTTGCTGGTTCAGGTGTTTATTTGGGTCTAGAGTAAAATGTTGCTGGAAGTTGGCCCTCCAGGAGCAGGATTGGACACCCCTGCATATTAGTACCTTAAAGATATGTATTATTACCTAAAGTGTACATATCAGTACCTTTTAAAAGGGTACTGCTCCTATGACAGCTTTTTTCCTGATTGACTGCTTTCTTACCTGTTTTTGCAGCTGCCCAACAAATCTAGTTAGCCTTAGAATGAATCATCTTTGTAAAGGGATTTTATTGGATTGGTTTCTGACATACTGATATTTGTGGTTTTCAAAAGCAATCTTTTAAGTTTTTATTTGATTTTAGTGTCTTATTATCTTGGTTTTGGGTTTGGTGTCTTTACCGTTCATTACTTTCATAGTGGTCCAATAACTTCAGTTCAGCCTGGAGTCTTTGAAACATGAGTATGGAGGCTGCTCTCTGAAGCACCCCAGTCCTTCAGGCCAAAATATTGCTGAAGTGGAAGAGTAGGCCAAAGCATCCCATAGGCCCACATGCCTGTCTTGATTAGTTTGGACTGGTCTTGAGGAAAGGGGTATTTGAAACATGGCCTACTTTGCCTGGGGAAGGCAAAAAGTCTCCGAAAGTGTTGCTTATGTGATGTTTTCTGTTTATGTGCTGTCAAAGATCTGGTGATTCATTAACATAGTTCCTTGTCATCTTTTCCTCACACTTATGCCATTCCAAACCCGTATGACTTTCTGTCTTCCGTGGAGCACAATTCAATTTTCCACTTGAAGACTGAAGAACATCTCACTTTGCAGATCTGCAGGAAGTTTGACATTCCTGCCAATCTCCTCCATGTGTAATATACTATCAAAGCATTGCGTTCAACTAGCTTTGGGTGTGTGGTGCATTAATACCCCGCTGTCACTGTACAAATGTTCAGCACGGTGTCAGTAACTGAATTCCCCAAACTTTAGGGGAACAGCTGGCCACTGGCCTTTTACAGCATTGTTCGTCCTGGTGCAAATCTCTAGGTGCAGAGGTGAGAGATGTGGCCTCATCCCACACTGGGTTCATGGTTATTTAGGGTGCCACAGGGCCCTGAACATGTGTGCTTGTGTTACAATGTCTAGTAGTATGATGTTTCATGTAGTATGAAAGCTAAATTAGTAAAGAAATTATTGAACTATTTATTTATTTTCATTACGTGGCAACAGGTGGTGATGTGGATGGCAGCTGGATGGAGGTGATGCCTTTGCCAGCAACTAGCTTTTCAGAAAGATTTCAAGGCTTCTGCTCATTGGTCTTTGACCCTGATTTTAGAGAGGCTTGTTTATGGCACCTCTCACCAGAGATGATGCCCACTTGGTCCAGTGTGGCTGGCCATTCTCTCTAGCTTTACTGTCTCTCTCTCTGTCATTCTCCATTACATTACATTGAATTATGTTACATGTCACGGTCTAACAGTGTTCACCCATCAGAGAAAGACCCCATATGTGTCTGATATTAGCAACTAGCTTTTCAGAAAGATTTCAAGGCTTCTGCTCATTGGTCTTTGACCCTCACATTGATTTTAGAGAGGCTTGTTTATGGCACCTCTCACCAGAGATGATGCCCACTTGGTCCAGTGTGGCTGGCCATTCTCTCTAGCTTTACTGTCTCTCTCTCTGTCATTCTCCATTACATTACATTGAATTATGTTACATGTCACGGTCTAACAGTGTTCACCCATCAGAGAAAGACCCCATATGTGTCTGATATTATTTTGAGAATATGTGCTTATCGGACCATAGGTCTTTTGACGGGACCTTGTACCGGAGGTTACCATGGTGACTTCACATTTTAAATGGGTCTGAGACGCAGCTGGTGATCAGATGTGACTGGAGACCAACAAGTGCAAGCGGTTTATGAAAACACACTCTGTCTTTCACAACTCAAAACATCCTTCTGTCCAAAACTATTTATTGAAATTAAAATAACTCGTTAATCAGTAAAAATCTTAATATTGGGACATCTTTAGGGTTTTTTTTAATTATAAAAAGAAAACATTATGGATGGAATTAATATAAGCAACAATAATTCTGGGGTAAAAATGATTGGTATTATTATTAAATAAAACTAAAACTAAACATTTCTTTTCATTAAAATAAAGCTGAAATAACATATAGATATTAGATGAAAAACGTATAGATAGTTCACCAAAAAAAATAAAATCTGTCATTTATTCAACCCATTTGTTCCAAACATTTCTGTTTAACGTAAAAGACGATATTTTGAAGAATGTTGCGAAGCAAACAGTTGTTGGTCCCCAATAACTTCCATAGTAAGTCAAAAACATACTATGGAAGTCAATGGCTACCAGCAACTGTTTGGTCCCAACATTCATCAAAATATCTGCTTTTGTGTTCTGCAGAAGAAAGAAATTAATGATAATAAGAGTTTTCATTTTTGGGTGAACTATCCCTTTAAACAAACATGTAAACAAACAAACAAACAAATGTTCCCTTGGCAACTATCTGAGGTTTAAGTGGAAGCACTAAAATGACTAACTGAAAATAAATGCTATAATAATTAAATAAACCTATATAGTAATATTTAGTTGGCATATATTCATTTTTTTACTGTCTAAATAAATTCAAAATAAATCACCAAAAAATAAAATCAGTTGGATTAATGCAAGTGAATTTAGGCATCACAACATTATAATGTACAGTATGAAAAATGGATATTCATTTTGAGATTTGCTGAGGATTACATTTAGTGTTTTTCAAGAGTAAATTTAATTGTTGGATGGCATCATACTAAATGTAAAACTAAGGTAAACTAAATGAAAAATAGAGGAAATGAGTATGAGCAATATCTGATAATCTATGATACCAATAAATAAAAATTAAATCTATAACGAAAATGAATATGGTACCAATATATTGTGCATCCTTAATAACATAAACATTGTCTTCAGAAACATTTTTTGTTATGCTGGTTGAAAGTCTCTTCACATCCCGATAACAGTCATTAACTTAAGTGGTCTAAATGTATTTATATGTATTTATATATTCTGTGGAAGGCGTAGGATCAAGAAATGTTCGTCCAATCAAAATGTTCGGTCCGAACTGTACTATAAAGATTTCTCACAGGTGAATGGCTCATGATGTATTGTAGTAATGTTGTCTCTGGTTGTCTGGACTGTGCGCATTCATGCGTTCAGGGGGCGGGGCTTTGGACAGTGATTTGTAGGGAGGGTGGGCTAAAGGCTAAAGATGGCATTTTCCAAGAGGTCCTACTGCACCTTTAAAGTCCCCATGAAATCAAAATTAAAGTATCAATATGTTAGTCTTAAAGTTATCTATAAGGCAGTGTGCTCCAAAACGGTGACAAAATTTGCATTTATAAATATAAGCGTTCAAAGCTTGCAGTTCATGACTTCCGCCAAAACGGAAGTCATGAACGTTGACGTCACATCGTACTTCATCTCATCAAATCTTCTGACCAATTAAATGCACTCTAGAATCAGAAGTGCCGGCCCCCTGCACTATAAATAGACGCTGAAGCTGCTGAGATTGGTCACTTGTTCACAGTGTAGTATTTCCTGTACAGTGAATGGCTCGAAGTGCACAATGTAGATGATAGGGAGCGATTCAGACAGTGTAAATATGCTTTCGATTGGGGCAAATTAGGTCTGGTTTCACTTGTTTCATGCGAACCGCGGCAGCATACAGTCTGATCCGGACTTTGGCTCCGGTCCAGAGACGCAATCGCACGGAGCGGATCATATGTGCGAGTCGGCATATATTAAAAACTTTTACAACTACACAGACTCAGCATGATTATGACCACTATTTTGTTTTACTAAGAGTTTCATATTGAATCTAGGGGGTAATCTATTAGACTGTGGCTGTCAAATGTGGCTTTACCGAGCTCAACGGCTCTGGCCTGAGCAGATATAAACAAAACGCTATTGGCAATTTTAAAAAGGGGGCGGGGCTGCTCGATGTCCCACCCTCTCTTCCTGTTTCAGTTGAAATTACGTCACCAGCATAATGCTGCGTGTTTCAAGGCACTTCAGGGGACCTTTAAGTTAGTCCATTTACATCTTGTCATCGACTATGAGTATGTTTCCTCAGTTATCAATATGTCTGATAATGAATATGGTGTATCCCTACCATCCCTATCCACCATCTTTTTCCTTTTAGTGTCTTCTATTTGCCAGAAGTGACTTCATCTGACATAACAGCCCATAAGTAGCAATTGTCGCTTCTTTCTGTAATTAAAAGTAGTGTTGAATAACCAGAAGTGCAAGTCGTTGTCATCTTCTCTCTATTATAGCAGTCACAGGTTCAGATCAGAATCATAGCATATCTCTGCTCTTCTGATTAGAAAGAAACCTGCCCTCTAATTACCTCAGATGTGCTCAGCTGATGTAAGCCGCACTGGACGATAGTCATTTAGCCTTCTGTGATTTCTGTAATGGCTGGTTATCTGTTCCTACAGGAGATATGAAGTCATTTATCTGATAAGGCCCCTTAAAATCAATGGATTAAAGTGCTTGAGATGGAAATTTGTTGTTCCAGGCATACATTGAACAGAAGAGAGCGACATTATAGACAGTAAGAGGACAATAAAGCATGTTAAGAGTGTAGTCGGAGCGTACAGTGTGTATATAAGACAACACTGGATAAATCGAGATTACTTTCAGTTAGGGCTGCACGATTAATCGAATGCGATTGTTGTGCGCATTTTGTTAGTAAAGCCGGTTCTGTAATCAGCAGGAAATCATCATCACGTGCTTTCAGATGGAGCAGCATTTACTACACAGAGCCGTAGTTCACTGACAAGTTACGCAAAAAAATCACTTATGAAATCAAAGAAATCGTTAGCGATAATGACAGCTGTTTGCATAGCTTCTCAGTGAACTACGGCTCTGTGAAGTAAATGCTGCTCCATCTGAAAGCATGTGAAAATACCACATTTAATAACACGTTTTTACTCCAAACTCATTTCATAACGTCAGTCGAGTGTTTGAAATAAATCCTTCTGTGAGATGATGTGGCTTCTTACACAGAATAAGGCACGCAACATATTTCATATTATTCTAATCAGTGATAAAGGCATTGCATTTTAAATATACTTTATTTTAATGAAAATTATAATAAGAACTCCGATAAACCGTATTTTGTCGTAGTCGTGTGTTTATTAGTCACGTTGAATCAATGAAAGCAGTTGAATCTTCTGTTTATTCAGCTGCAGCGATAGCCATTTTCTGGGTTTCTTCTGCGAGGTGTATTTGGAGTTTCAGCGCGAGAGCGCCCTCTGGCCTTTGGATGGAGATTTACTGCTGATCACAGAACCGTGCGTCACTGAAAGATACGCATGACAATCGCAGCTTCTGTCGAATCGAGATTTCGCTTTATTGTGCAGCCCTACTTTTTCAGTACTGCTCAAAGCCATTGTATTCTCTTGAGCACAATGTTTTCTGAACAACACACCTGCCATATGCGCCTGCGTTCACACTTGCACTTTTCTACCCTGATGTGTTGTTTTTCCAATGCTGTAATTATTTCCACTAATGCTTGGAGCAGTTTGGATTACGTAACACAAGTCAGAACTGTCTACTGACTTTCCCCCCCTCCTCTAGAAATTGTGGCAGACGCTAGAGGTGATTTAGCCAAGCCAGAGTGCAGCGAGACCTCAGACCACAGCGAGGAAACTGAGCAGACTTCAGGTACTTCATCTACTCTCTTTGCCTTCAGTGACACCACATACACGTTTAATGTTATCTAAGATGCTGGTATCTTAAAACCATAACCACAATTCTTGGGTATGTCCGTTTTAAAGGACGTTCAAAAAAGGTGGTTTAGAATAAATTTGTTGAAAAAAATGACATTTTTCCCTGACAGTTTGATGACCATTTCACAACAACAGATGAAGACAAGCAGTTAACTAGTCCATAACCATAGATCTTGAAAAATGAAGTCAGCGTGAAACAGCATTCACATCCCATTTTATTTCTATAATTTAACATAATTAGGACATGAGGATTTTCACCAAGAGAATTCAAATGGACAGGACTCGCTTTTATACATTTGCATGTTACATAGTGGTGTATGTACATATGTCTCTCTCTCTCTCTCTCTCTCTCTCTATATATATATATATATATATGTGCATATATACAATTGATAGAGATATCAATATAGAACTGTATATATATATTTCTGATAAAGATTTCGAAGAACAATAAAGAAATTGTAATTGAAATTGGCTCCTGTATGATATATTGCTTCTGTTTTTCCTCTTTTGGCATTCACTTTTGGATAAATGCATCTCCTAAATGAATAAATGTACATTTAATTCAATGTACATTAAGGTGATTTAATTGTTGTTGCATGTATTTAAATATACAACATTTTATATAATGCTATATAGTCCAATGTGCTTTTACATGCCAACAAAATAAATTTTGTTGAATCTGATTAGCCAAGTTATTCGTCATCAAGATTTTTGGTTGAAATATGAATGTATAAGATCAACATTTCTTTTTCACCATTTTTATTTACCATGTTACCTATACAAGTCCATTTAAAATGGTATTATAGTGTGTAAAATTATTTTTAAAAGGTACAAATAATCAGTTAACTCTCAATCAATATGAGCTCATTAAAGTTGCATTCATTAGAATTTATGATAGAATTAGAATTCTATTGAAAATAGTTTTGGATGTAGTGTAATATTTCAGCTTCCCAAAAGTATTTCTTCAATCCTATTTAAGCAGTAGTAAAATTAGCCCAAGTGGCTAGAATAATTTACTACTTCATGAAATCATATCAATATATTCAGTATTTTTTATGATAATAACATTATGGGCTATTTTTACCCTCTGACATACAATGGAAAATCCCTGTGTTTTTTTTTTTTTTTGTAAATCCTTGGAAAGTCATTTTGAATGTTCTTCTGCTTCTTGCGTTTGCAGTTACATCTCCTCAGGAGACAAAAGGTCCTGAAGATTCAGAGCCGCATGAGCAGAAGCTGGTTTCAGCTCCAGAGACATCCACAGTACAGCAGCTTGTGTCATTCTTTGAAACAGAGGAGCCTCCAGAGACGTCATCTACACTCACGGAAAACATCTCCCAAAATGAGGATGACAGCAAGCCCTGCCTGGAGGAGCAGAAAACAGACCTATCACCCACCAAAGAGCCAACTCCAGCCTGTACCTCCCATGAGGAAGAACCCATGGAGGTTTCCTTTACGGAGGAACCTTCCACAATGGCTCATGGAGTTACTGTAGAGCCTGAGGTTAGTACTGCTAAGACTACGCCAGGAGTTCAGAGCCAGGAGGAAATGGATGTTATGGTGCAGCAGTGCAGCATTATTCCAGAGAGCCGCATGCAGGAAATGGACATCACTATGGATGGTGATGAGCGATTTTTGGCCAAGCTGAGTTCACTGGTGGAGGAGAGGACGTCATTACAGCAGCCTCCATGCAGGCAGCCTGAGGGTTTGCCCTCACATGGGCTTGGGGCATCCCAGCTCCAGCTCCAGCTCCAGGCAGTCTCAGGACAAGCCATCAGCAATGTGCCTTCATCCACCTTCATACCATTCACCCCAAAAATCGGCATGGGAAAGCCGGCTATCTCTAAGAGGAAATTTTCACCTGGAAGACCCAGAGTCAAGCAGGTCAGTCATATACTTTATGATCAGTTGTGTGGTGGTTTACTTAATCCGTCATCTGCAGATTCCTGTTTATTTTTTAGGTTAATTAATAGACATAAGGCTTTGTTCAGACAATTAAATTTTTGGTCATTTTGGCGTATCCATCTTAGTTTTATTCCGTTATTTGTGATCTCAAAAGAAAATAAAAATCACAATTTTGACTTTATTTCTTGTCATTTTGACTGTAGTTAGTAGTTAATATCTCATAATTTGACTTCATATCTCACAGTTGCAACTTTATTTATCGTAATTGGAACTTTAAATCTCAATTTGACATTGTATCTCACAAATGCTTTTTTCCCCTGTGGCTATATATCTCAACATTTTTACTTTATTTCTTGTAGTTACAGCATTATATTGCACAACTGCAACGCTATTTATCGCAATTGTGACTTTATATCTTAATATGACATTGTACCTCATAAATGGGATTTCCCCCCCCCCTTGTAATTGTGACCTTATATTTCACAATTGCAATTGTATTTATTAAAATTGTGACCTTGTTTGTCATAATTACATTATTTCTTGTAATTGCGTTAATGTTATTTCTCATAATTGCAACTTTATATCCCAGAATGACATTGCATTTCACAAGTGCAATTTTTTCCCCCTGTAATTGTGATCATGCAGGCAGCCTTTAACACAATTGTGACTTTATTGCTTATAATTGACTTGTATGTCACAATTGCAAAAAAAAAAATCCTGTAATTTTTACCATATATCTCACAATTGCGACTTTATTTCTGGTAAAACACACAAAAAAAGATAATTCTAGTAATTGCAATATTAATTGCAACATTAATTAGTCATAATTGCGACTTTATCTCAATATGACATTGTATGTCACAATTGCAAAAAAAAAAATCCTGTAATTTTTACCATATATCTCACAATTGCGACTTTATTTCTGGTAAAACACACAAAAAAAGATAATTCTAGTAATTGCAATATTAATTGCAACATGAATTAGTCATAATTGCGACTTTATCTCAATATGACATTGTATGTCACAATTGTGAATTTTTTTCCTGTAATTGTGACCATATATACCACTATTGCGACTTTATTTCTTGTAAGTGTGACTTTATATCCCACAATTGCGGCATTATTTCATGTAGTAGTGACTTTGTTTCACAATTGCACATTTATTTCTTGTAATTGTGACTATTTCTCGTTATAGGTAATTGCATTTTTTAAATAGAATGTAGCAGTTTTATTTTTTGGCAGAAAATGTTTTCCATATGTTTCAGTCTAAACACCGCATGTCTCAGACATGCTCTCTATATGGATAGGCTAAATATTTGTGATTTTGTGAATGTAAAAGTTTGATTTTGTGCAGGAACAACCTTCCATGCGTCAGAAGCTTTATTATAGACAACACATTTGATAAATTGAATTCAAAGGGGATTATTTCAGCATTAGACATCTCACATACATGTCATACTCAGCCATCAGATCATCATTCATGCATCACATCCTGTTTCTGATTGTGTTTTCCTGTTAACCAAACAACCTCTAATTCATAAAGGCTGTGTCCGAAGGCATCTGCCTTGCTGTCCAGTCTGCACAGACAGTTTTATTCAGACCAGCATCCGGGGAAAAATAACGTCATGTCTAATGATCTAGAACTAATGAAGTTTAAAATTCAAGTGAGCTTTAAACAGAACCAAATGAATATCTAATGACTACAATGTCTTTCTTGTTAAAAAGGGTAAAAAATAAATAAATGAATGAATACAGAAAGAAAGAAAAGAAATTACCCCCCAAAGAGCGCATGCATGAGTACATGCATTTGCATATTTGGTTAAAAACTGATGTTAATTTAACTTCAGGCAGCTTTATGTTTTAATTGAGCAAGTCTTAATTCACAGCCATCATCGTGATTTCCGGATGATCGCTAAGTATTAAATACCTTTATAGCCACAAACGGATTAATTCGAGGAATTAGGCGGCTGTAAGAGGCCTGCTCTTTTGCTGGAGTCATGTGATGTCATGCTGACATAATCGCAGGTGTTTGTAAACAAGACTGCGAGTGTTCCTGTTGTCATAGCAACAAATGTAGCACAAGCATTCAGATGCCAGGGCTCTCAGTAACACTTAGAGACCAATTCTCACTATTAACTAACTGCTTATTATCATGCATATAACTAGCATATTGACTGTTTATTAGTACATATAAAGCACATATTAATGTCTTTTTCTGCATGACCATATTTCAGATCCCTTAATCCACCCAATACCTAAACTTAACAACTACCTTACTAACCTAAATTAACAGTTTGAGGCAAAAGGCGTATTTAATAATTAGTTAATAGTGAGAATTGGTCCCCAAACTGAAGTATGACCATCCTCTCTACTGCGGTGAAGGCCTGTTCACAACGAGAGTAAAAAGGAAAATTGAAACGAATTGCAGAATCAAAAATTTATTCCCATGTTTAATGCAAAATACAACTCACTAGTGCGGTCACGATACCAAAACCAAATAGAAATGTCATTTTTTCTAAAGAAAGAAAATGAATATGCTAAAAAAAACTCCTTTTTTTAAATAATTAAGAAATATATTAAATAATATTCTTATTATATGAATTAAATACTACTAAATATAATTAATTTTGCAATGAGTCAAGAGTAATTCAATTAGGATTAAATTATGTAAATTTAAGAATAATTAATACAAGTAAAATCAGTAATAAAGAAAATACAAGAATTACAAGCAATAAAACAAATAAGGAAAGTAACAAACTAGAGTTTTTAAAGAAATCAATACTTTTATTCATTACACATTTATTAAATTGAGAAGGGGAAAAGTGACAGTAAAGACATTTATAAAGTTCAAAAAATATTTATTTCAAATGAATGCTGTTGTTTTGAACTTTGTTCATCTTTGAATCCTGAAATCCGTGTTTTTTTGTTTGTTTGTTTTTACAAAAGTTTTAAGCAGCACAACTGTTTTCAATATTAGTAATAATAAGAGATGTTTTTGAGCAGCTAATCAGCATATTAGAATTATTTCTGATGGATAAATTACATTTTAAAATATATTCAAATAGAGAAGTTATTTTAAATTGTGCAAATATTTTGCAATATTACGGTTTTATTTTATTTTAAGATTTTTGTAACAAAATATATAAACAATGCAACACAATACAACAAAGGCAATATTCCTATATTTTTACTGTATTTTTACAGCCCTGGTGAGCATAGGAGTCTTCTTTTTTTAAAAAAAATGCATAAATCTTACTGACCCCAAACTTTTGAAGCCTTTAAACCTGTTCGGACACAATCATTATTAAAATAAAATCTATTCTGTTTGCTGCATAAACTACACACTTGACCTTTAAATATCGTCTCTTAAGGCACTGATGACATTTTAAAACACGCCTCATCTTCCTCGAGCGGATGATTCTGTTCAGTTTTTTCCATCATTTGCGCATGCAGTCTTTCCCATTATTTAGACTGACAGAAAACATCTCTTTTTGCCCTAGAAACAGTTATGTTATACAGAATACAGTAAAAGGAACATTTTTGTTTGCATGTTTAAGAGCAATATAATCAGATGTATATTTTCAGGAAGCGCTTTGTCTCAGATGTCATTTTTTGAGTTCATTCACAGCTCTAATGTGTCATGTTCTCTGTTAGCCATGTCTGTGTTGTGCATGCATGTATCTGTATGTTTCTTTGCTGGCTGTACTGTTTAAGTTGTTGCATGTTCTCGCCCACATCTCCTCCTCTCTCTCTCTAACCCACCCATCTTCAGGGAGCATGGAGCGCCTTCCACAGACCGAGCTCCCTCTCATGGTCCCTTGACCCGACTGAGGGCTGGGACGGGCCAAAGAGCCGGCAGCCCCACAGCACGGCCGCCTGGATAATCCGTGTGGTAAATACAGCAAAATGTTACACTGCAGCCCTGCAGTGGGTGTTCAGCCGTGTCTACACTGGAAATAGCCAATTTGGCACACCTTCAGCTGATGAACTTGTTTTTTAGTTTTTTTTTTATTGATTTCATTTTTTGTAATTTTTAATTATATTTTTCTAATTTTAATAATTAAAAATATAAATTTAATGATGTAAATTATAAATACCTATAAATGATCAACATTATGCAAATAATTATGTAAATAATATAATAAATATAAATATTTTTGAATGTATTTAAATACAAGTTTTAATGATATTTGTCTAATTTAAATAATTAAGATTATTAGTTTAATTATTTAAATTCTAAATAAATAATTGTATAAATTATCAATATTCTACGAGTAATTGTATAAATAATATATTAAATAAATACAAATACAATGTATATAATTAAAATGTATGTATTTTATGCATTCTAATAATAGTTATGATAATATTAATAATAACAGTTATTTAATATATTAAATATTAAAATAAATATTGATGTATTTTATGTTTTATTATATATATATATATATATATATATATATATTATATAAAGAAATTGTACACATTATCGATAGTATTTATACAAGTCATTATATAAATTAATATATTGAATAAATATTACAATGTGTATATATAACATGATATTATTCTTTTAAATATTTTAATAATTGTTTTATAATTTAAGCAATTTAAATCAAATGTAATTATTTAAATAAAATATATATAAAATAAATATTTTGAAATCAAATTGATCACGTCCAGTGCAGACATTATGTAAGAATTGTAGAAAGCTAGAACTCTTTAACAAACCTTCCCCAGATATCCTCAGGTTTCCAAATAATTACACGCAGCAAAATGTGTTGTTATAAAATGCTAAAATTGTGTTCTCTACAATATGACTGTTCATTTTTCATATTATGATATTCATATATGATAATAATGTAATTTTCAAGCAATAGGAATTATTGGGAATAAATAGTAGTTTTCGAGGGAAGGCAGATGTATGAAATGTAAACCACACCAGACCCTTGACTTTTCATGCAGAGAATCCGAGAGTCGTGGCATGGCATACGCATTGAAAATGTACTCATAACAATGATTATGTTGGACAGCTTTGATTTGGATTTGGACTGAAAAAAAAAATGTATGCTGCATTTTTCATGTCATAAACAAGCGCAGCACATTACGAGTCACTAACATGATCTGTGGCTTCATAATACATCCTAACCATTTTTCCCAGCATGCACAGTGCTTTTCTTTCCATGACCCTGCTTGACTTGGGCTAATGAATGAAAATGAGTTATGAATGTGTTGACGTAGTGAGCCCATGGGTAGGAGCAGATGTGCAGCGTGTTGAAGGGTCAGGGACTGGGCTCGCTGGGCTTCAGGTCCATCTGTTCCTGAGCCGCTGGAGCCGCCTGGATAATCATCTGGGCACGAGGCCAGACCAGGTCCCATCATGTCTTGACAACGAGCATGTTGGATAGCATTTACTACATGTCAAGGGTCACTGAAAAGACAGCATCGACATTAAGATGATGATGGAGAGGAAGCAGGAAAATACTGTATATTAATATGGTGGTAATTCTACGCCTTTATAGGAGCGAGAGTTATATTGAATATTCACAATTTACACTGGGTAGAGAAAAGAATCACCCCCCCTTTAAAATAACCACATCTTCTTGCTTTGCAGCCTGAAATGAAGACACACACAGTTTTTGTTTTATCCAGCTGTATTTACGCAGTGCAACTTATTATATCCAAGTGAAAGATATAACACCAACATGTCAGAAAAAAAATAAAAAAATAAATCACTAAGTTGGAAAAAGGATCACCCCCTTTTGTCAGTATTTTGTTGAACCGCCTTTTGCTTTAATTACAGCCTTTAGTCTGTTGGGATTTGTCTCTACTAACTTTGCACATCTAGACTTTGCAATGTTTCCCCACTCTTCTTTGCAGAGCTGCTCAAGTTCAGTTGGATTTGATGGTGAGTGTTTGTGGACTGCAGTCTTCAAGTCATTCCTCAGATTTTCAGTGGGATTTAAGTCTGGGCTCTGACGAGGCCATGCAAGAACATTCAGCTTTTTCTCCTTCAACCACTGCGTGCTCAGTTTTGCGGTGTACTTTGGGTCATTGTCATGTTTGAAGGTAAACCTTCTTCCCATTGACAACTTTCTGGCAGAGGGCAGCAGATTTTCCTCAAGAATTCGACTGTATTTTGTCCCATCCATTTTTCCTTCGATCCTGACAAGTGCTCCAGTCCCTGCTGCAGAGAAACACCCCAGAACAGGACATCACCACCTCCATGCTTTACTGCAGGAATGCTGTTATTTGGATGCTGAGCTGTATTGGATTTCCTCCAGAAATATCGTTTGGAGTTGAGACCAAATAATTAAATTTTAGTCTCATCTGCCTCAGAATTCTAGAGATGTGTTTTGGCAAAGCTCAGTCGTGACTGCATGTGGCCTTTCTTGAGGAGCGGCTTTTTTCTTGTAACCCTCCCATACAAGCCACATTTGTGGAGAATTTGTGATATTGTTGTCACATGCACACAATGACCACTCTTTGTCATAAACTCCTGCAGCTGCTTCAGAGTTGCTGTAGCTCTCGGTCACCTCTCTGACCAGTTTCCTCCGGCTCTTTCATCCCGTTTGGAGCGACGTCCTGATCCAGGGAGGGTCTGTGTTGTACCAAATACCTTCACTTCTTAATAATAGACTTCACTGTGCTTCTAGGCATTGATAAAGCCTTTGAAATCCCTCTCCTGACTTGTGTCTGTCCACAACTTTATCCCAGAGATCTTCTGACAGTGCCTTGCCACCCATAGTTGATTGTTTGCTTCAGTTGCACTACCAAAGACTGAAATGCTCCAGGAAAGCTCTTTTCATGCTGAGCTGATCAAAATGACCACAGCTGACCACAGTTAAATGTGATTATTTAAAGGGGGATGATTGTTCTATACCCACTGTATTTGCAGTGATTTGCCTGGAGATGAAATTTAAGTTTGTACTTATAATTAAATTAAGATTCATTTTAAAAACATACTAATTGATTACATTTTTTGTATATGTATAATATTTTTAAAACTAATTATCAACCTTAATTAAAATTGAAATTATCATTTTTTTCATATTTTTTAGTTCATTTGATTCAATTAATTTATTCTTGTATGCATTTTATCAATGTTTTTAATTTAAGTAAAAATAACATTTAACTTATATAAAATTATTTAACCTGTGTATATAAACTGAAATGACAAAAATATAGTGTGTGTGTGTGTGTGTGTGTGTGTGTATATATATATAATTTATTTATATAAATAAACAATGAATATCTAAAAAGAAAAGGTTATATATATATATATATATATATATATATATATACAGTGGGTACGGAAAGTATTCAGACCCCCTTAAATTTTTCACCGAATAAATGCAGCCTCGGTGAGCATAATAGATATCTTTCAAAAACATTAAAAAAATTAAAAATCCCCAAAACAACTCCAAAATTTTGGCAAACAGTATTAGTTCTTTAGAGGTCTACTAATAAGTTCTGCTAATCATTCATAACTCCAATATTGTATAAATGTATTCTTCTTCTACAACTAAAAATAATCTATTTATTTATTTTAAATATATTTCATTATTTTTTACATTTTAATTTATAAGTGATTATTTATTACTAAATAGAAATGTGAAATTAAACAATAATTAGAAATATTTTCTGCATATCGGTTATTTGAGAATTAATAAAAAAATTAAAAAAATCTGAACGACAATAGTCATAATCATGTCTCCAAACAAAAAGTATAGATTGATGTCTGTTTTTTTTAGCATGTTGATATGCAGTTGCTAGTAGTTCTTGGTGGTTACTAGGGTGTTACGGTTCCCACCTCCAGGGATATTTCAATCCCTTTATTTAACTCATATTTTTACCTGTTTTTTGTCAACTACAGTTGCAAGTTCTAAAAGTAGAAGATGATGAAACAGAAAAGTCTCTCATGCCTCTCCCTCAATATGCGGCACAGTTTGAGTTATCGTTCTAATCTGTCATACAAACGTGCTGTTTCTGCTGTGTCTGCAGGTGGATTCATGCCTC
>NW_015505861.1:960678-961545 GCF_001515645.1 Sinocyclocheilus grahami | reverse complement strand
TTTTGATTGTGACAGTCAGAATGGCAGCCCCTGAGGAAAGGAAACGCTCTGACAGAGTAATAGAAGTGAAATCGCTAGAATAACACGGCCGAGGCCTCTCAACAGCCTGATAGCCGTGTTGGCAGCTCCCTTAGATGCCGTCTCACACCGAGTGTCACGGTCTCTGCAAAATTGGTGTCATTATGGGAAATGTTGCTCCACTGGGACAGCTAGTTAAATTGAGGGAGAGCCGTGTTTGGTTTGGATTGGTTATTTGATCACAGTGCGTTAAATTTGAGCTGGTGGGCCGGTCATTAAATATAAACATAAGGAGAAAAGAAAACTTTGGTGACTTGTTTCCTGCTCACGATTGCGTCGGTCCTGTCCATGTAGAGGACTAAGTCAGCAAGAGTGTTTGAAGAAGGCTCTTTGAAGTGGTGTACAGAAGTAAGATGAGATTAGTCTGCTCATTTGTTGGACTAACTTCACATGACAGGAAAAGTAGTTGAATGCTTCACCGTTTGGAGCATCACATCATTTTCCTTTCTTTAGTCACTCCATTTAATCACACGTCAGACGTGTTTGTCAGCCTACTAAAATCATTTCATAAATTACTGAACAAGTTTTCAGTTAGCTGTAGCAATACTATCAAATAGCTTTTCTTTGCTTGGTTGAAATCCTGTTGACGGAGTTGACATGTTCATTGGGAAAACTGGAAATACCATAAAAATAGACTTTTCAGATTTGGAAATGTTATGCAAATGAATAGAATTTTTATATTTTATATACTTTTACATTTTTATAGTTACTGTACATTTTTGTAGTTACATTAAGCGTTAAAATATTCAAGAGCAAAATATTGGGGTCAGTAAGTTTTTTTTATGTTTT
>NW_015505861.1:957880-958733 GCF_001515645.1 Sinocyclocheilus grahami | reverse complement strand
CAGATTTATCCATATGTCTGCTCTTCTCTTACTCTCACATATTGAGATTTTTGAACGTTTTATGCAACGTGCAGCAAGTGTGTTAGCATATGTCCCGCCGGTTCATATGTACGCATCTAACCTCCGAACCACGCAGCAGATTCGTTCTGAATGAATCTCTTCCCAAATCGTCCCTCCCTAACATTTTCGTCTCGTTTTTATTCGTTGACGAAAATGTCAATAGAGTTATGTCATAGTTTTTGTCATTCAAAAAGAGTTTTAGTTCGTTATCGTCTCGTTGTCGTCGGTGAAAAAGATGTCGTTGACGTAAATTATTCGTCAACGAAATTAACACTGGTGCAAAACAATATATGTGAAATATATTTGATAAGCTGTTTAGATAGTGGATTCTAGGGGTTTACTATAGATTTGAAGCTTTTGGTGTGTGTGTGTGTGTGTGTGTGTGTGTTTAAGAAATGTGTACTTTTATTCAGCAAGGACACAATTGATCAAAACTGACAGTAAAGACGTTTATGTTTTTAAAAATTCTATTTCAAATATTTATTTGCTGTTATTTAGAACTTTCTATTCATCACAAAATCTTGAGTTATCACAGTTTCCGCAAATATATGAAGCAGCACAACTGTTTTCAACATTTCTAATAATAAATGTTTCTTGGGCAGCAAATCAGCATATTAGACTGATTTCTGAAGAATCATGTGACACTGAAGACTGGAGCAATGATGCTGAAAATTCAGCTTTACCATCACAGGAATAAACTTTTTTTTTATTCCTTAAAAATAGATTAAAATGGAAATAGTTATTTTGAACAATAATAATATTTTTAATTATTACTGTTTTACTGTATTATTAT
>NW_015505861.1:911730-957870 GCF_001515645.1 Sinocyclocheilus grahami | reverse complement strand
GGATACTGCAAAAAAAAAAAAAAAAACTTTTGAAAAAAGCTGCTGCTACTGCAAACTACTGTGTTGTTTAGTTTTTTTAAGTTCTGTCTTTATGTGCTAACTGACATGCATTGGTTGTCAGATCACTAAGGTGGTGCTGAGTAAAGGCTGGCGGTGTTTGGAGTGTACCGTGTGTGAGGCGTGCGGTCAGGCCAGCGATCCCGGACGTCTGCTGCTCTGTGACAATTGTGACATCAGCTACCACACCTACTGCTTAGACCCGCCCCTGCAGAACGTGCCCAATGGGAGCTGGAAATGCAAATGGTATTCCACATCACATAAAATAAAAAAAATTATTAACTTGAAAATTTCTAGTATTAATCTGTTTTTAAAGGTGGGGAAAATGATTTCCCCTACCCCAAGAGGTTCTCGCCCCTATTTTGATAGCTCCGTCCCAAACATATGTACGCAACCCAGGCAACGATTAGTTCTGTGAAACAAAGCAAAATCAATGTTACACCGTGTCTACACCGGATGCGAGCGGTGCGGCTCGACAAACTCATTATAATCAGTGATGCTGTCTACACTGGATGCGGTGCGACACGACAAATCCCCGACAGAAACCTGCTGCTGCGTTCTATTCACGACGTACTGACACAAATTTCAAATGATTTTCAACAGTCGCTTTATCGCGTCCAGTGTAGACAGACTTTAGCTGTTGCGGCGCAGACACGGTGTTACTCACCTATTGAGAAGAAACAAAGCAACCTCGGCATCCGATCCCAGGCCTTCCGCTCCTGGAGTTCTCTCCAGCGCTGGAAAGCTGATCCGATATTTACACGGGTCCTACTTCTTGCCTTATCGTAAGCCGCCTTTTTTCCTCAGACGTTTTCCTCTTTTGTTTTTTATCTGCCATCTCTATCTTTCTGTCGCTCGGTTCAGCTAATGTCCGTCCTGTGCACTGAGCGCTCTCTCCTCCACATCATGAACAGACACGCCCCTTACTGCTGATTGGCTACAAGTTTGTTTTAGTACTCGGCCCGAGAGTTTTCTAAAGCGTTTTTGAAAAAATACATACCCCACCTTTAATTTACTATATTTAATAATATATTAAAATAATCTTCATTTTACAAAATCATTTTACTTCAACTGTGCTTTAGCTGCTTTTTGTTCTTGTGGTTAATTTAAGAATACTTGCTAGTTACAATGGAGGACCTTTTGTGGTGTGTGATTAATGTCATTGTGCCCGCTTTGGCCTCCCGCAGGTGTGTGTCCTGTATGCAGTGCGGAGCCACGTCTGCGGGTCTGAGGTGTGAGTGGCAGAATAATTACACTCAGTGTGCCCCTTGCGCCAGCCTGGCATCATGCCCACTGTGCCAGCAGGACTACAACGAGGAGGAGATCATCCTGCAGTGCCGCCAGTGTGACAGGTGAGCGGTGGTCTGCGCTGTGCATGTACCTGCTGGGGTGCTTGGATTCCTTTCAACTCGCAAATCTCTGCCATCAAACATACTAGATACCTACTAGATACAGTTTCTGAGGAGGAGATGTTGGCCCGTGCAAAACAGTGTTAATTTTGACAGCAAATTTTGATTTAGTTTTAGTCATAGTCTTTTGACTAAAATGCCATTTAGTTTTAGTCATATTTTAGTCATCTAAATTGTTTTTCGTTTTAGTCGACTAAATATCATACGATTTTAGTTGACTAAATCTACGGTAAATTTAGTTGGCTAAAATCTAATGGGTTTAGTTACAGTGCATTTATTAAGCATTTCTCTAAAATTTCCAAACTCATGATATAGGTTTGATATTAAGGTGTATTAACTAATGTTAAAGAGTTAGTTCACCCAAAAATGAAAATTCTGTCATCAATTACTCACCCTCATGTCGTTCTAAACCCGTAAGACCTCCGTTCATCTTCGGAACACAAATTAAGATATTTTTAATGAATTCTGAGGGCTCTCTGACCCTCCCATAGACAGCAAGGTAGCTACCACGATCAAGGTCCAGAAACGTAGCAAGGAGATCGGTAAAATAATCCATGTGACATCAGGGGCTCAACCGTAATTTTACGAAGCTACAAGAATACTTTTTGTGCGCAAAAGAAAGAAAAAAAAATTCTTCATGTTTCCAATGAGGTTCCTCTGTGTTTCTGCTCCACAGAGCTGACGAGGACGTACACCCAGGACGGTGTTTGTCTCACAGAGTCTGGTCTGTCCCAGCTCCAGAGTCTCGCCAATGCAGCCTCGCGGCGGAGACGCTCCAAACCCAAACTCAAGCTGAAGATCATAAACCAGAACAGTGTGGCCGTGCTGCAGACGCCTCCAGACCCACCGACTGAACTCTCCAGAGACGGAAACCTGGACAACACCAAAAGTACTGCTTCCTACATCTCAACCATATTTTACCAGAATAAAAGTTTGATGACTTGAACATTTGAAAGTGAAGAATTTGAGATATAAATATTAGAATTGTTACTTGCATTGTAAAATAACTAGTGCTGTCAAACGATTAATCGCGATTAATCGCATCCAAAATAAAAGTTTTTGTTTACATAATATATGTGTGTACTGTATATTTATTATGTGTATATAAATACACACACATATGTATATATTTAAGAAAAATATGTTGTTTATATATTAAATATATTTATCTGTAATATAAATATAAATACATGTAAATATTTTCAAAATATATACTGTGTGTATTGATATATACATAATAAATATACACAGTACACACATTATGTAAATAAAAACGTTTATTTTGGATGCGATTAATCATTTGACAACACTAAAAATAACATCATTATTAGGACAATAATTATCAAATAATTGTTTTTTTTTTGTTGTTTTTTAAGTTTACAGGGGAACTTGAATCTATATGCACAGCTGTCAAATTTTCTCTATATTGCAATCATTATGATCACACTTGTAATAATCGCTTTAATAAGCTTCTGTCTGAAATTAATTTTAAAACTGTATGAACATGAAGTGTTCATTTGTGAAATGAACATTACTTGGACACATTCACGTCTGATAACAGATCACTCTAAATTGTAATGTAGACGCATGCATTTTCTGTAAAGCTGCTTTGAAACAACGTGTATTGTGAAAAGCGCTATACAAATACATTTGAATTGAATGTAATTTACAAGAGTAATATCTTTATCTTAATTTTTATAATTACAATGAATAATAATAATAATTCTTAAATAATAATAAGCCCTATATATAAATAATTATTTAAAAAAATTAAACACTAAAAAATAGATTTTATAATATTTTATCTGTTCACTCAAGTCTAAGCGGCTGACGGGAACGTTTGGGAACCCCTGGCCTATGTCATTGAAGATGTTTAAAAAAAGGTCCATGGACACTTTATAGGATTTCTAGTCAGTATTTCTTTCATCTATGTCGGCTGTCTTGGCTGGGAAATTTTTGGTGAGCTCATGGCAAAGCATTATGACAATCCATGCGATTGTGCCTCCGATTCTTTTGAGAATTAGGTATTGTAGAAGACAGCATAATCTCTACCTACAATTTAAAACAGCCTTCACATTATGTGTGCCATAAAACTAGGTAGGCAGCTCATTATAGTGATTCTAAATTTTATTTTTAGCACAAATGGGCTGAATCTATTGTGGAAGACAGAGTTTTAAAGTGTCTCGTTTTACAGTTATCTTCCTATAGTCTGGGTTTGTTAACCTGTGTGATCCCTGACAGCTTTGTGTGTGTGTGTGTGTGTGTTTGTGTGTGTGTATGTGTGTGCGTGCGTGCGTGCGTACGTGCGTGTGTGTGTGTGTTTTGCAGCAGAAGGGGAGATTGTGGACGGTGAGGGAAAGTCAGACTCCAGTCCGGAGAGAGAGGCCGCAGCAGAAGATGACTCTAAAGACACAGATCCATGCAAGAAGAGGAAGAGGAAGCCCTACCGCCCTGGTGAGAGACTAGATGCTTCAGTGGAGTCTAACCAAACACGTTTTCATTTGCACAAGTGATTTCCTTGTTACAGTATTTGTCTTTTTCAGGTCTGCTGGAAGTTGTATGTTCATGCATGATTGTACTTTATACATGGTAATTATGCATGATTAGAAAAAGGAATAGAGTAGAAGGCACAGAGCTTCTCTTGTTTTGTTTATTAATCTAATAATAAATTAAATCAAGTTTATTTTTTAAATTAGTAATTTTTGTTTAAATACAATTGTATTTTTTTTCTGTGCCACTGTATCAGATGTTATTAATTGTACATTGTCTATTGCAAAACATCCAAACATCTTGTACATATGAATGACTGCTCGGATACAAAAAATAAAAATAAAATCTGTAATATTTGATGTCTATATTAGCTAATGCATGGAAAATGGTCATGAAACAAAGGTTGACATTATAAGTTGGCAAAAGACACCCTCTGGGCCTCTTTGGTTACTTTTGACGGAGAATTTTAGATTTTGACATTTTAAAAAACATAGCTTCATCGGAATGGTACAAAACTTGGGGACTTTTATGGCATTTGTTATGTGATACTACACATAAAAAAAATGAGGGCATGATTAGAAAAGGCTAAAAAAAAAAAGTCTTCTCAGTCAAAAATGACCACCATAGGAAATAAATGGGAAAATATGAAAAACATTTGCATGCATAATCTACAAATCAGCCATAATGCAGAAAAAAGTGCACAGCTAGTCTCATTTTTAACCTGAAATGCTGCATTAATTGAAAAATAATTTTTAAGAAAATTAGGGAAAAAAATTATTTTTCTGTATTTTCAGTGGGGGGAAATGGATCATAATTATTGCATAAATATGAATTGGTGCCATCAAATTCTCTCAAAAATACAAAATGAAAAAGAAAAAATATTATTGAACAAAAATATATTGAAGTTTCTGCTTTTATTCAGGTATTGGAGGATTCATGGTCAGACAGAGGAACCGGACAGGTCTGGGCAGAACCAAACAGGCCTTGTTCAGGAAGGACTCCACTGGCTCTGAGACCCTACAAGGCAAAGATGAGAGTCAGTATCATTCAACACTTTCAGTACGATGACTTGCTGCTAGCTTATGTTAGATCCTAAATCAATATCTTCTGTCTTTATTATTTTTTTAATATCTGTTTGAGTGGATCAACTGCTGCCAAATGTCCACAACCACTGCAGAAGTACATAAAGCTGGATTGGGCTCATCCCGATCACATGTATTTGACACCCCTAATATAGACTGATCTATTGAATAATATCTACATTAATACATTTTGAAAAATACATTAAAAATGAATGTATTCATGTATGTATTTATGGATGTTATTTTTGAATTACATAAGATTTGAATGTAATGTAAAGAATGAATAGGGTTACTCTTTTCTGTCCTGGCAGGCTGGGGTGACCAAGCGCCTGACACTCCAATCGATGAAAAACCTCCTTTGTCTGATTTTCCCGACAACCCTGAGGTTAAAATACGGAAACGCTACAGGAAAAAGAAGACCAAACTGGAGGAGGCTTTCCCTGCTTACCTACAGGTCAGCTTTTCAAATATAATAGATTAACTCGATTTTAAAGACAATATGAGTGGTGTTTGTCTGTGCAAAATATACCATCACTTTATTGAGGTGTACTGGGTGGTTGTCAGGCCATTGCTTAGTTTTTGCAAGGTTGTTTTTGGTGGTTGCTGGCTCAAATTCTCTGTGATATTTGGTGTCTAGATATGGCTCGGGTCCTTCAATGCAAGTTTGTGGGGGTTTTCATCTACCAGGCAAATATCATAATTCACATTCTCTTGGAAAAGCTATGGCAGATCTCTGCAAAACAAGCCACACAATATGAGATCATTTCTAAGCTGCAGTTGCTCTTTATATATGAAAATACAGGGTTTTTTTTTTGCTGAAAATATAACAGATAATGTGCGCATAAATTACGTAATCGTGTGGAAAGCATATTTTGAGAAAATCCTGCTAAATTACAATTTACTAGGGCTGGGTGAAAAATATCGATATCTCTATATTAAACGATTCTCATTTTTACGGAACGATATCGATTCTTAATTCCCAAGAATCTATTATTCTGGCCTGTTTTCAGTTAATGGACAGAACGTTGAAGGGTGCTTCCCATCCAATATATCACAATAAGCATTGTGCGTTGGTACTTTTAATATGAAACAGTCTCAGATTTCAAATTCTGTCCATTGTATTGCAGTATTTAAACAATAAATGCCGTTTTTGGCGCTGTTTAATGTGGAGTGACAGATCGCTGTAGACGCAGCAGCGCGAGGCGCACGTGAACTGATCGTCTCCTCCACATTAATACCAGTTTCAGCACAAAATAAACATGACTAATGATCCCTGACAGCTTTGTGTGTGTGTGTGTGTGTGTTTGTGTGTGTGTATGTGTGTGCGTGCGTGCGTGCGTACGTGCGTGTGTGTGTGTGTTTTGCAGCAGAAGGGGAGATTGTGGACGGTGAGGGAAAGTCAGACTCCAGTCCGGAGAGAGAGGCCGCAGCAGAAGATGACTCTAAAGACACAGATCCATGCAAGAAGAGGAAGAGGAAGCCCTACCGCCCTGGTGAGAGACTAGATGCTTCAGTGGAGTCTAACCAAACACGTTTTCATTTGCACAAGTGATTTCCTTGTTACAGTATTTGTCTTTTTCAGGTCTGCTGGAAGTTGTATGTTCATGCATGATTGTACTTTATACATGGTAATTATGCATGATTAGAAAAAGGAATAGAGTAGAAGGCACAGAGCTTCTCTTGTTTTGTTTATTAATCTAATAATAAATTAAATCAAGTTTATTTTTTAAATTAGTAATTTTTGTTTAAATACAATTGTATTTTTTTTCTGTGCCACTGTATCAGATGTTATTAATTGTACATTGTCTATTGCAAAACATCCAAACATCTTGTACATATGAATGACTGCTCGGATACAAAAAATAAAAATAAAATCTGTAATATTTGATGTCTATATTAGCTAATGCATGGAAAATGGTCATGAAACAAAGGTTGACATTATAAGTTGGCAAAAGACACCCTCTGGGCCTCTTTGGTTACTTTTGACGGAGAATTTTAGATTTTGACATTTTAAAAAACATAGCTTCATCGGAATGGTACAAAACTTGGGGACTTTTATGGCATTTGTTATGTGATACTACACATAAAAAAAATGAGGGCATGATTAGAAAAGGCTAAAAAAAAAAAAAGTCTTCTCAGTCAAAAATGACCACCATAGGAAATAAATGGGAAAATATGAAAAACATTTGCATGCATAATCTACAAATCAGCCATAATGCAGAAAAAAGTGCACAGCTAGTCTCATTTTTAACCTGAAATGCTGCATTAATTGAAAAATAATTTTTAAGAAAATTAGGGAAAAAAAATATTTTTCTGTATTTTCAGTGGGGGGAAATGGATCATAATTATTGCATAAATATGAATTGGTGCCATCAAATTCTCTCAAAAATACAAAATGAAAAAGAAAAAATATTATTGAACAAAAATATATTGAAGTTTCTGCTTTTATTCAGGTATTGGAGGATTCATGGTCAGACAGAGGAACCGGACAGGTCTGGGCAGAACCAAACAGGCCTTGTTCAGGAAGGACTCCACTGGCTCTGAGACCCTACAAGGCAAAGATGAGAGTCAGTATCATTCAACACTTTCAGTACGATGACTTGCTGCTAGCTTATGTTAGATCCTAAATCAATATCTTCTGTCTTTATTATTTTTTTAATATCTGTTTGAGTGGATCAACTGCTGCCAAATGTCCACAACCACTGCAGAAGTACATAAAGCTGGATTGGGCTCATCCCGATCACATGTATTTGACACCCCTAATATAGACTGATCTATTGAATAATATCTACATTAATACATTTTGAAAAATACATTAAAAATGAATGTATTCATGTATGTATTTACGGATGTTATTTTTGAATTACATAAGATTTGAATGTAATGTAAAGAATGAATAGGGTTACTCTTTTCTGTCCTGGCAGGCTGGGGTGACCAAGCGCCTGACACTCCAATCGATGAAAAACCTCCTTTGTCTGATTTTCCCGACAACCCTGAGGTTAAAATACGGAAACGCTACAGGAAAAAGAAGACCAAACTGGAGGAGGCTTTCCCTGCTTACCTACAGGTCAGCTTTTCAAATATAATAGATTAACTCGATTTTAAAGACAATATGAGTGGTGTTTGTCTGTGCAAAATATACCATCACTTTATTGAGGTGTACTGGGTGGTTGTCAGGCCATTGCTTAGTTTTTGCAAGGTTGTTTTTGGTGGTTGCTGGCTCAAATTCTCTGTGATATTTGGTGTCTAGATATGGCTCGGGGCCTTCAATGCAAGTTTGTGGGGGGTTTCATCTACCAGGCAAATATCATAATTCACATTCTCTTGGAAAAGCTATGGCAGATCTCTGCAAAACAAGCCACACAATATGAGATCATTTCTAAGCTGCAGTTGCTCTTTATATATGAAAATACAGGTTGTTTTTTTTGCTGAAAATATAACAGATAATGTGCGCATAAATTACGTAATCGTGTGGAAAGCATATTTTGAGAAAATCCTGCTAAATTACAATTTACTAGGGCTGGGTGAAAAATATCGATATCTCTATATTAAACGATTCTCATTTTTACGGAACGATATCGATTCTTAATTCCCAAGAATCTATTATTCTGGCCTGTTTTCAGTTAATGGACAGAACGTTGAAGGGTGCTTCCCATCCAATATATCACAATAAGCATTGTGCGTTGGTACTTTTAATATGAAACAGTCTCAGATTTCAAATTCTGTCTTGTTTTTTTTTTGCTGAAAATATAACAGATAATGTGCGCATAAATTACGTAATCGTGTGGAAAGCATATTTTGAGAAAATCCTGCTAAATTACAATTTACTAGGGCTGGGTAAAAAATATCGATATCTCTATATTAATCGATTCTCATTTTTACGGAACGATATCGATTCTTAATTCCCAAGAATCTATTATTCTGGCCTGTTTTCAGTTAATGGACAGAACGTTGAAGGGTGCTTCCCATCCAATATATCACAATAAGCATTGTGCGTTGGTACTTTTAATATGAAACAGTCTCAGATTTCAAATTCTGTCCATTGTATTGCAGTATTTAAACAATAAATGCCGTTTTTGGCGCTGTTTAATGTGGAGTGACAGATCGCTGTAGACGCAGCAGCGCGAGGCGCACGTGAACTGATCGTCTCCTCCACATTAATACCAGTTTCAGCACAAAATAAACATGACTAAATCAGTCACTCAATCAGTGTTTCAGCCGCGCAAAGACGTCAATATAACTGCTTGTAAACAATGTCATGTAACGTCACATTTACCTCAGAAAAACATATTCGGTGACCATAAACTCATTAGTCAGACAGAAAAATAAACTGTAGAGAGGGGCATTTTGTTAAATATATGCAACATATAACATATTCATTATACATTTTACTGTTCTTCAATGTTTAATTTATGTTTGAATAAATCCATCAAGTTTTTATGACAGCCACCATTGTTTATATATTTAAAAAAAAACTAATTGAAGTAGAAATATTATTATGTAATTGTAACTTTATTATTTTAAGAACTTTATTAAGTGTAATTTTAACAAATCAGTCAATTTTAACCTTCAATATTATAGTAATGTAGTACCAACTGACTCGTGTATATTTTACAGCATTAGTTGAGAGATTTTTTCCTTGAGAGTACTGTACCTGATATATATCCAAAATAATCTGTATTGAATCGAATCGCAAGCTTTTGAATGAGAAACGAATCGAATTGTGAAATTTGTGTCAAAACTCAGCCCTACAATTTACCTTTCAAAAGCTGTAGATCAGAGATAGATAGATACAGTAGATGGTTTCTGAAGGATCAAGTGACACTGAAGACTGGAGTAATGATGCTGAAAATTCTACGGAAGAGGATTAGGGCCAAGCAATAATAAAAAAATAAAACCATCTCGAGATTAAAGTCGTTACATTTCAAGAAAAAAGTCGATATAAAAAGTTGAGATTAAAGTTATAAAATTGAGAATTAAGACGTTTCGAGAAAAAACTCGTTAAATTTCGAGAAAAAAAGTTGAAATAAAATGTTGAGAATAAACTCATTAAATTACGAGAAAAAAAGTTACATTTCAAGAAAAAAGTCTAAATAAAATGTTGAGAATAAATTTTATTCTCGACTTTTTTCTCGAAATTTAATGTTTATTCTCAACATTTTATTTCGACTTTTTTTCTCGAAATTTAATGAGTTTTTTCTTGAAACATGATGGCTTAATTCTCGAAATTTAATGAGTTTAATCTCAACATTTAATCTCGACTTTTTTCTTGAAATTTAATTACTTCAATCTCGAGATGGTTTTATTTTTTTTATTATTGCTTGGCCTTAATCCTCTTCCGTAAAATTCAGCTTTGTCATCACAAAATAAATTAAAATGTAAAATGTATTACAATAGAAAAACGTTATTTCAAATTGTAATAATATTTCAAAATATTTGGATTTTCCATTGTTATATACTAAATAAAAAATAAATAAATACAAAAAAATAATTCAAATCAGTAAACTACTATTATAAAACAAATAATTCAGACTCTAAATTCTAGCCGATATTCACACATCGGAATTCTCTATTAATGCAGTACTGTAAAAGCAACAAATCTGGCGCTGTACTTAACAACCTTTAATCTTGACTTATTTGAGCGACATTTCACTTCCCACTGTATTTTCATATTACTCTACATGATTCTGTATCACCCTCACATGTAAATAGCATATAGCAGTCCTGCACACTGATGTTGTATTATACCATCATATCACCCAGCCCTAGAAAGGAAGAATGAATGGGATGGGAATGACATAATTGTTTGGTTGAGCTAATGCTAGCTGTTCACGCTAGCTCCTGCGTCAACACTGAGAGAATCCACCCTAAAGGTGCTTCTCAGAAGAGCCACTTCAAATCAATTATTGAAAATGGAGGCTTTTAGTGTCTCAGCCAGGCAGGTTCCCAGAGCTGGAAGCTGTCAGGTGAGCTGAACTGAATTGACAGAACAGGTGGTGTGCTGGGAAGTCGTATTACGGCCACTACAGCACGTATGTTGTTTTCTTGCTTGTTCCTGTGATTGCCGTGCGCACGTGCAGCAGCGTGTGTCTCCGTAGATCATGCGTCCTGTGGGGCCGCGCTGGAGACGGGATGAAACATGAGCTCATTTGAGGGGCTCCCACAACGTTACAGTCAGTGCAGAGTAACGCCATCTGAGAGGCAGAGCCTCGCTGCCAGACAAACACACAGCCATCTGGAAGGGCTCCATTGTACCCAAAAAATATACTCTATCAACAGTACTTTCATTACGAGTGATAACAGCACAATGTGATTTGAGTACGCCTCTTCAGAAGTTTTGCTTTGAATGTCATGATCACCCAGAGTGCACTACTGTTGTCTTTGGTAGGAGTGATGTGTGTGTGTATTTTGCACAAATTATATTGTGTTTTCCAGCCCTGGAATTTGGGGGGAAAAAATATATATATATGCGTGCATGTGCATGTGTATTTATATATACATAATAAATATACACAGTATACACACACATATTATGTAAACACAAACTTTTATTTTGGATGCGATTAATCATTTGACAGCCCTTATTATATTGATTTAATACATGCCATTTAATTCAATATAATACAGCCCTTATTATATTAATTTAATATGCACACAGTGTGTGTGTGTGTGTGTGTGTGTGTGTGTGTGTATATATATATATATATATATATATGTCATCTAAATATTGCTTTTGTGTACACTAAGATGCAATTTAACCCATAGTGATGTTTGATCTTGTCAAACCAGTTCACATGAAACAGTCTCAAATTAATGGAGAGGAAATGTTGTAAAAAAATATGGAAACCCGGGCCAGATAAATTGGCTAATCTTCAAATAGCCATCTTCAAAAAATCTGTGTCCACTTGGTTGATTAACAGAAGTGGGAACATGTTTCATTTTCAGATATTCTGTAATATAAATGTTTCTTTACATTCTACATGTTTTGCTTTCGTTAAATTGCATTATATGCAGTATCTGCATTTTATTAGCCATGCGCCACCCTACTCTAAATATTTCCATCACCGTCCACCATTGAAAATATTTTATTGTTTGGTTAATGCTTGCTATATGAAACCAGTAATTTTCTAAAACCTACATCAACTTTTACTAGATGGACAAATCAGTCACATATTTTATACTGAATTCTGAAGTACTCTGACTCCACAATCTTTTCTTGCAGGAGGCCTTTTTTGGGAAAGACCTGCTGCATAAGAGCAAACACAGCAGACAGGAAACCACACGGCTACTAGAGGATGAGCGAGACAGGAAACAGCTCTCGGCCAATCAGATGAAGCCACTGTCGAACGCATCACTCAGTGCATCAGCGGCACTGCTGCCCAGTAAATCAGTAGCAGCACGTACGTTTCTCACAGCTACTGGTGCTCACACACACACACACACACGGCCTGTCTCAGCCTTTCTGTTTGTTTTTGTCATTTTTTCATATGATATTCATACCCAGTCTGATTTATACATTTAGTTCCCTTAAAGTCAACATGAAATTTAAAATTACTTACTTTACACACATTCCTGGTCTTGTTATGGAGAGCGGGTGCCAGCAGAATCCCCCAAAAAATGGATTGTTTCATGTTGTCTTTAAATTTGACCACAATTTAGACCACTTTCTTAGAGTACAGTCATTAGGCCCTTATAATCACGTCCCTGCTTTATCCACATCCACAGAGAACTCTGTGGAGCCTCTAGTGGACCTGTCCGAAGAGCTGAAATCAGACACAGAGCTGCTGGGAATGTTTTCAGATAACAAGCAAACAGAGGAGTCCGGTAGGCCTTTATGAGTGTCTCTAAACATGAGAAATAACAGCACGTGTTTGCTGTTTCAGTGGGCTCCAGCTCTCTAGGTCTACTATTATCATTGTTGAAGAATCTGCTTTGAAACACGAACTTCATGAGGTACAAACATAGTTAAACTACAATAAGGATTCCCTATTTTTTTATTTTTTTTTTTGAAGTCGCTTTTTCTTAGTGTAGTTTTTAACTACGTTACCAGTCATAAATGTAGATACACTTGGCTGAATTAGTTTCCCATAATCTTAAAATCTTTTGATATAAAGGCTTGTGCTTAGATGATAGATTTAAAGTATTCCTATCAAAGAATGTTCAAATATAACCTAAAATTCAATCATTTCAATAGGGCTTTCAAATGTAACATGTTAACACATGCAGTTAGTTAAATCCGCACGGGTAATTCTTTTTTCTTTTTTTTTTATCACACACTCACACGCACATTTCTACACCCAATAATTACACATTTATTAGCTTTGCTTGAAAATGGATAATCAATAGTTTAATATCTAAATATTTAATTATCTGTAAGAGATGGTCTTTATTGTCTTGTCATTATGTTCATTTTCTTGGCATTTCCATTTTTCGTTCTTAGCTCATTTTATTTGACATTGTGTATGAATCATCTGCAGAATTTTTCTTTCTCTCTTCATGGTGCTGATCCCTCATTGTGTTTGGTTTGGGTCTTTGTAGGTCTTGATTTTTGCCCTTTCCAAGTTGAGTACTCTCCTTCACTATTTGGTAAGAGCTCATGGTCATATTTTAAGTTATTTACTTTTACTTCTATTCTCTTGCACCCCTTTGCTTGGGTTTTATGGGAACATTTGTTTTACTTTTTCTATTGTTGACATATCACCCGCAATGTGCACTGCACCTGAATCTAACCATTATGCATCATGCAGTCCATTTAGTTTCACCAAGTTAAACATCCCAGAATGCACGGCTATCAGAAGCATTTACATTACCTAACAGATTCAGAATGATGCAGCAGTGCAGTGCTGGACTAACAGGAGTGATCAAGGTGTTCTAGAGACAGGCATTTCAGAAAAACAAAGCCAATGATGAATGGCCTTCCTCCTGTGAGCGGCAGTCAGGGCCTCTGCCTGAATGGATGAGTGAAGAATAGGGACACTGTTCCACCGAGATCCACTGAGTCCTTGGTTTGATGAAAAGGAACCAACCTAGCAATTTGTGAAAGATGTCGAGCTCTCATCCCTGTTGTAAAAACAGCCTTGGAGGACGAGGCGGTCTGACCTCCCTCAGAGCCCACAGTAGTATTTCTATTTGAATTATTTTTGCAGCACAAGTTGTTTATTCAGTTTCGTTTGTGTCAGATATGACTCAGGTAATCACAACCTGCTCTGGTCTGGTTTTGCTTATTAGTTTTAATTGTTAAAGAGAGAGTTCACCCAAAAATGTGGCAGACAAAGTGGAATGTTATTACATTATTCTTTTCAGGGTTGTAAACCACAGGAACTATAAATAAAAGGATATGGTAACACCTGTTGAACAGTAAAGGGGGGGGATTCTTTTCTATACCCACTGTAAATTGTATTTTTAATGGGATGACCAAAATTTACTTAGTGGTGAACAAATGCTTGGTAAAATTCAAATTACCACTAACCAGTAGACGGCAGCAGAGGAGCACTTATTGGCATATTAGTCACTCATTTCTACTTTTTTGCTTTATATTTTGAGGTTATAAAATCACCATTGTAAAATATAAAATTATCAAGAAATCAATTTTTGTCAAAGTTTTGCACTTTTTTGAGTATGAAGAAAGAAAAGTCACAAAGTGCCTTGAAAAACAAACTTTTCTTCAATTTGTGACTGAATTGCACATAAAGCAAGTAAAGGGTGCTCCATTTGTAATCACTGAAGTGGTCGGTCAGTTCAGTATAATAATATGGAAGAATAATGGTACATTTAATAAGAGTAGAATATATAACTTTTTGCACATGTTACTGTTGTTAATGAAAGTAAACATGCTTCCCAACTCAAGGTCTGTGCTTTACTGTCAAATGTGTATTACAGAGTAATAAACGTGTTTTATTACGTAAAATATTAATAGTAACTGCACTTATTATTGCAAAACAATAGTAATTTTATGATTAAATTATCTTTATTTTTAATACCCCACAGAGCACCCCCCCAACGCTACCAAATATGTTTCTGGCGCCACCATCTGTAGAATTTAGTGGCGCTGGAGCCACTGCTCTCAGATGTTAGTCTGGAGCCCTGAATGTTTGAAACCATGATATGGTTAAGACTCTAATTTAGCAGTTGTCTTTTGTTGGTAACATTTGTCTATGTATGATGTGTGTCATATTTTTTCCATGTTAAAATACTCCCATGCTGGTTTTAACCCTCATGTGGTGTTCGGGTCCTTTTTGCTCTGTAACCTCGTTAGTGTGAAAGGGTTCTGAACACAACACAAGGGTTAATGCACAGACAACTGTAAGTGCGGCATTCATAGGTTGACTTTCAAAAGAGTGTGAACAGTGTGGTGTTGTCAAAACAATTCTGCATTATTTGAGCATAATCATTAAAGAAATCTATATTGTTGAACCAGCATGGTTTTGGGGTTTTTTGGTTGAGACTTTCTGTTTGGCCAGTGACAGACAGGGGGAGCGTTCAAGAAACCTGTTTGACATTATTTTTGTAATTCGGTGTTGATGGCATTTGCACATTTTTCAAAAATCATAAATTTCACCTTTACCGGAATGTTCTGTGTTTTGTAAAAGCTCAATCGATGGCGTCTGTGGCATTTTGACTCATCCCTTAAGTGCATTACTGTAAACACCTTTTTGTTTGTTTTTACAAACTGAGGTTGTTCATTCTCAGGTGAATCAAACTGGATTATATTCACTGTGATAAATCTTGAAGACCAGACATTGTTGTATGCACCGTTGCTCAGTTGTATTATGTTTTTCTACAGGAATGTCTTCACGAATGCCAATGATGAACGGTTTGATGGAACCCAAACAGCAGTTTTCACAGTCCCAAATTGGTCCTGGAGCAGAGCCTGATATGGCTCGAAATATCCCATCAATGCAGCGCATGCCTTTCTCAGACAATCTTAGGTCAGCCATGAGTATATCTGCTTCAGACATATGCACACCCACACATATCTAAATTGCAATACTGATAAAAAATGAACAGACTACATTTGTGTTAGTCTTTTCTTGTTCAGTAGGTGAAAATACTGTGACCTAGTAAGATAAAATCTGTATTTCTAGATGACATATTTATTATATCTGCTGCACAGGGACAGGAAGTTCAATCTGATAGTGCAGGAGACTGCTGGTCCGTGGTCCGCTACAGGGTCAGCTTCTGCCTCTGCTCCAGCCGCTGCCTCTGAGGTGGAGGGAGACTCCATGTCCACTGCACAGAAAAGCACTCTGAAGTGGGAGAAAGAAGAAACGTTTGGAGAACTTGCCACGGTTGCACCGGTCCTGTACACTAATGTCAACTTCCCAAACATCAAGGGGGAATATCCAGGTCAGCCAAGGGACTTCAAAGTGATCTGTCATTAGCAGCTTTGAAAATCAATAAAGTGCTGTTACAATCAAAACAAATTGCTATTAGCAATCCATTTTACTATATTTAGTATGTAATCTAACATATATTAATGCAATTAAGAATGTCAATATGGTATATTTAGATTTGCATCTCTTCTTAATATCCCTCAATGTTATTCTTCTAATAGATACTTTTATTTTAATGTTATAACCTTACAGACTGGTCAACACGAGTGAAACAAATTGCAAAATTGTGGAGAAAAGCAAGTTCACAGGACCGGGCACCATATGTGGTAAGTTAACACAGTATCTGCTGCAATACATTTGAGTTTATCATCATCGCCAAGCTGGAAGCTGGTTTTCTGGTGAACCAGCATATACAGTGTTTTGAATGCTGGTGTGTCGAATGGCTTCACCTGCTAAATTTTGCTGGTGAATAACGTGGCTATGTTGGTCTACCCGCTAGACCAGGATCAGGCCGCCACTAAAAAGCTTGGAATTTATTTCAACAGGATAAAGGGACTCTTGAGTGTTGCTCAAAAGTCAAAAGAATAAATTGGACCCAAGGAGCTCATTATGGTCTAAGAGATGAATACATTTAAAAAGATATGATTAAAGGGAAGGAGTGCCACTTAAAGTAAAAAAAAAAAAACTTTTAGACAATTAGTCTAAAAACCATGTAATTTTAGCAAATTTATGCAACCTTTGAATTTCAGTGGTCTTTCTTTGATATCAACACTGCACAACCACTCTGCTATTCACAGCAAAAGGCCAGAGATAACAGGGCAGCCCTGCGCATTAACAAAGTTCAAATGTCCAACGAGACCATTAAGAGGCAGCCGCCTCAGCCACAGCAGCCTTTAGAAGTGTTTGATCCTGCTATTCCACCACTGGACCCAGAATTACTGTTCAAAGATCCACTGAAGGACAAGGAATCAGAGCATGAACAAGAATGGAAGTATAGACAGGTAAGTCTTCTATAGACATTTGTTTGGAAAAGAGCTAAATTGTTGACTGCCAGAAATGTTTTGGTTTTGTCAACAGCAAGTAAATGATATAAATGGCTTCTCTACGTCTTTAATTGTCTAATTTGTAGAACTGAGACACAAGTTTCATTTTTCATCGAGAGCATAACATTAAAAACAACAAACGTGTAACAAATATGTCACAACTGCATTTTGTGCTACTGTTTTTAATGTTGAAATGTTTGCATGGGCAGCCTTCGGAATAAACTCTACTAAAGCATATTTGTTTACTTGAGAGGGCAGAAAGGAATATGGAAAATGTTTGAAATGTGATATTTTCTTCATGCATAAACTCGGACATCTTAGGAACTTCTCAGAACTTCAAATGAGTTACATCTGTGTGTTCCCATTTGCCAAGAAGTAATTAAGCTTGTCAACAGATAATTTGGTTTGATTTATTACTATTGAATGAATTTTATTGTAATTGTAATACATTATGTATTTTAAATAAATCACATATGGTACATTTTCTTATTATTTAATCATTAATATATATTTTTTCCACTTGTTGCAGCAAATGAGACAGAAAAGTAAGCAGCAAGCTAGGATTGAAGCTACACAGAAACTTGAGCAGGTGAAGAATGAACAACTTCAACAGCAGCAGCAGCAACCGCTCCCGTCAATCAGCCAATCTGAGGATGACTCTTCCAATAACCTGAAGAGTCCAGTGTCTGTGCATTCCAACAATGGGAACATGTCTCCCAAGCAGCCCAGTTCAAAAAATGAGGTTTCAAAGTCACAGCTGCCCGGCACGCCCACATCGTGTTCCCCAGATGACGTCTTTTTGCGCCCTCATCCACCACCCCCATCTTCAGGATCTCAGCCACAGAGCCCTCAGATGTTCTCCCCTAGCTCCTCTGGCTCTAGACCATCCTCACCCTGGGATCCCTACACCAAAATGGTAGGCACACCCAGACCACCAACTACTGGGCAGGGAAATCCACGCCATAACTCAGAATCAGGGAAATCTCCCAGAGGTCTTTCAGAGCCAATTGATTCTCCAACAGCCATATGTAATGACCCCTATGCCAAGCCCCCAGACACCCCAAGGCCAGCAGGAGCTCCAGACCCTTTTCTCAAACCTATGTGCCCTCCCAGAGCTAGTCAGACTTTGGAAGGGAGGCATCTTATTGGCTCCCCAGGCCATGATCCATTCTCTAGGGTGTCTGTGAGAAAGGAAGCCTACCAGAGGATGCCTCAGGGCAGGATGATACTCTCAGACCCATATGCTCGTCCTTTACTCACACCTATCCCAGGCAGCAATGAATCAGGGTCCGTCCAGGTCTTTAAAACCCCTATGCCACCCCCTCAGACTCAGGAACAATATGCAGGCATGCTTGCCCGGAGAGCAAGTGGGGATCCCTTCGAAAGACCAATGATGCCTCCTCGTTCCTCTGAGGGATTCTCCCAGAATCAACAGAATGATCCATATGCGCAGCCTCCGCTCACTCCTCGTCCTGTAGTTAGTGATGGCTATGCAAATCAAAGGGTTCCACGACAGCCCCAAACTCTCCCTTTTTCTCAGCCTGGGCCAATGGCACGTCAGCCTTCCTGTAATCCATATGCTCGAGCCCCCTCCACCCCTCGGCCAGACTATTCCCAGTGCGATCCCTATGGACAACAACCTGCTACACCAAGACCTTCAAGTGACCCTTTGACCCAGTCTCCATTTTCTAACCCATACGCTAGGATGCCAGGCACACCTAGACCACATGACCCTGAACCCTACTCTCAGCAGCCTGTATCTCGCCATCCAGTCATGATGAATCAGCCCTCTCAACAGTCTCAGCAGCAGACTCAAAACCGCATAATGTCCCCTATATCAATGGACCCTTACGCACAACCCCCTGGTACCCCACGCTCAGGAATGGCAGACCGGTTCCCCAAGTCTCCAAGTCACCAAAGGACTCCAGATCCTTTTATTCAACCTCCCGGACTGCCACGCACTGTTGGGCCCGATCCTCATGCACAGTCGGTGGGAAGGTCCCAGTCATTACCTAATGATTCATGTGCACATCCCTTACGAACACCTCATCCTGGAGGCGTCGGACAGGGCTTGGGACCTGGGCCCATGTCTAATCAAGATCCATTCTCTCCTCCTCAAGTCTTGATGCAAGGCACATTTGCCAGTCCAACAAAACATGGACCTCAGCCCCTCAAACATCTGGGCATGACAGACGAAACCGGATCTCAGCTGCTGTCCAGTCAACCCAATCAAACTCCCATCCATGACCCTTTTGAGCAGGCCCCCATGCTTCCACATCCTCAGTGTGGAGAAAACAAAGAGCAACAAGGTTTGGTACAGAGTATCAGTTCCCACACCATGGGCCAGCCCAGCTCTGAAGCTCAAATGGTACCTCTTGCAGAAGCTGAGGAAAGACTCAGACAGGTGTTGTTTTATTTTGTTGCTACTCTATTTAAGATGGTTTATTTGTTTTATTAAGTGCACTGTATTAGTTACAATATATAATTTGTACAACAACATTTAACACAACATTAATTTGTTAACAGCGTCAGCGTATTCGAGAGTTGATCCTCAAACAGCAACAGCAGAAAAGTGCCATACGTCAAGATAAGGGTGTACAGGATCATCCTCTGGCCATGCCTCCAGGAACCCCTCAGCGCTGGAGTCAGGAGTCTACAGGCCAACCGAGTGAAATGTTTAATCGCCCGCCACCACCATATCCTGGTTCCGGAGCTGTAAGAGCCCCTCAGAGATTCCATGGGCCATTCCCAGGAGATCAGCAGGGGCATTTCCCTGAAGGCCAGTTTCCTAGACCACAGTTTCCTGGGGATGCTGACTCAAATATAAGGCAGCTTGGGCCAAGGTGGGTGATTTTATATACTTCAAAACATTTGTATGAAATGTAGGGACTAAAGTTTTTCAAACACTGCAAAAATAATAATGTTCTCCTGTTGATTTTAGGATGCCCATCACTCCTAATGTCCAAGGTCCTCTGGGAGCTCCAAGGCCTCATCAGATGCAGGACCCAATAATTGAAACTCATCCACAGATGAGAAGATCCATATCTATGGATTTGGGAAAATCAGTAGGAGGCAACCCTTTAGTAACCTTACATTTGCCTCCTAGTGGCATGCACGTGCAACAGCACAACATCATGGGGCAGCCCTTCATAGAACTGAGACACAGAGTGCCAGATAACAGACTGCGGCTTCCCTTTGGAACTCCTACTATGCAGGGAAATGGAATGGAATCGCCCTTACAGCAACGACCCCCAGGTTTCATGGGTGGCCAAGAAATGGGATTCCCCTTCAATCAGATTCCAAAACCAATGGACACAACAATTAATCAATCTCAGGTAGCTAATACGCAGATGCAGGCATCTCTCAGCTTGGGGAATTTACAGCAGGCCAATATTCTGTTGAGAACTGGACATCCACATATCCCCCTGACAAGGTCTATAAGCCAACCTGCTTCCAACGAGACTCTCAGTGCTCCCTTACTCACAAGTATTGCTGCTACATCTGCTGTACAAAACAGTGAGGTCCCTTTATCCACAAATGAAGTACCGGAGGAGAAAATCGATACTGATGAATCTGCTGTGAAGGACCTTGAAGATGTTGAGGTGAAGGACCTTGTCGATGCCGATTTAGAAAACCTAAATCTCGATCCAGATGATGGAAAGGACTTGGATCTTGAAACAAATGACCTGCATCTAGATGACTTCTTAACGTCTGGGAAATTTGATATAATTGCTTATGCTGATGCTGATTTAGATCTTAGCGAGGACCTGGATCTCAGTGATCCAATAGAAGACCACACTGAGACGTCTGATTTCCAAAAGACAAAAGCAGAGAAAAAGACTGATAGTTTTGATGGCTCATCATCATCATGCTCTACATCGACAGCGAAGGAAATGGTCAATACTGCTCAATCTCAAGGTCACATCAGTCAAGACGTTCCCCAGGATCAGGTGCTGGTTTCCTTGAAAACAGAAGAGGATAGCAAAAATGGAATTAAAGATTGCTTGTCCCAAGACACCTCTTGTGAGAATCAGGTAAATGATAGTGCTGCCATTAATCAAACTGGCTTTGAAAATGATATTGATGCCAGTTTACAGGTTCCAAAGTCTGGAATTCACCCCGATGCTTCTCCAGTGTTTTCAAGCATGCTGGTCAATGTACCACTAGAAGGTGAATCACAGAAGCAGGAACACTGTGGACAGTCAGCGGCACAAAGCAACCCTCCAAATCATGAAGCTACCATGTCACTCAGTAGCACTATGCTGGGGCAAGGAAACTTCTCAGTGCAGGGGATGGATACTGGCCTCAGTATTGACCAGTCTTTGGTGTTTTCTCATGGTGAAAGTGCATTAGCAGTCCCAGGCTCCATTCAGGAACAGCAACAAAGCCATATTTTTGGTATTGATCAAAAGGATGCTGTACTCTCAGGGGAACAACACCGTATTCTTATTCAACAGGCGATGCTGTCACAGGAAGGCCATCAGAACAGACCACTGCTTCTGGAAGAGCAGCCACTTCTTCTCCAAGACCTCCTGGATCAGGAGAGACAGGAGCAGCAGCAGCAGCAGCAAATGCAAGCTATGATAAGACAGCGTTCCAGCGAGTCATTCTTCCCTAACATAGGTAAGGGGTAGCAAATATAATAAGTGAGTATTGTCATTTTGTTCTTTATGCGAGATTAGGCCTTTGTCTGTTTTGCATGTGGCAAACGGCTGGTCAAAGACTGAAAAGATAAGAAACTCATTGTACAACATTTGACTATTTCATTGTGCACATAGAACTACTTTATTGCAACTATTTAAAAAATGTGGTTTTGCACAAACTGCTAAATTTTAACAGTTTTGAACAGTTTCAACCTGCTGTTCGGCTGGCAATCCTGACTGTGAGTAATTTTGATTGTAATTTTGAGTAAATGGCATATATATGCAATGCACTTCTGATGGAATTGGTGCATAAACTTTGATTTGAAAGTAAAACTTCTTTTGTTTTTACAAACTGATGTTTGAAATTTTTTGTTGGTGGTAATCAGTACCATGCTGCAGATGCTGTGGATAGAGCTTTACTTATATTTAACAGAATAATCCATTAAAACACATTTTTACTCCGTTTATCACAAGCTAAACAATTTAATATCTGTACTTTATATTTTTTAAGAAACTGTGTACTTGACTATAATTTGCTTAAATTTGCATACTTTTCCATTGATTTATTCAGATTTTGATGCTATCACAGACCCCATAATGAAGGCAAAGATGGTTGCATTGAAAGGAATCAATAAGATGATGGTCCAGAACAACATGGGAATGTCTCCTATGGTGATGAACAAGTGAGTTAATAAACTCGTTTACTTGACTGAAATATTATTCGATATATTTCAGTTTATGAGCTTTTGCAGTAATGTCTCTTCCATTATTCTCCTTCACAAAATCTCAATTAGTGTCCAGACAGAGCAGGCGGTATCAGACCCTGATGGAGGTATAACTCCAATACAGTTGGCTGGACAGGTGAGACTCAAATCAGATTTCTTCTTATCAGCAGGCCCACATGGAATCTGAGCCTGTAGAACTCTGCAGAAAATGTTGCAGATTTCAGCCAAATTTGAACGCCTGCATCTTGTGTGTTTATAAAATATTTTGGCTAATTTGATTTTCCTTTACCTCCCAATAAGTGTGTAGTAATCAGTAGCTGTATTTCTTAGAATTTGGCAGATTTTCTTCTTTAGTCAATGCAAAAAACAAAAAAAAGGTTTGCAGTTCAAGTCCATAATGATTGTCTCTTTGTTCTGTTAATTTCTCATTTAGGATGGCAAACTTAGTCCTCACATGGCACGACCCAATCCCCCAAATTTTGGGACAGGATTTGCCCGTAAGTCTTTAATAATTATAGATTAGTAATACAGTCCATATTGTGTAAAGATGTGTATAATGTGTAATGTAATTCAAAACTAAGCATATATTAAATTGCCATTTTACATTTAATCACAAACATGTATCTGTAAATGCATTTGTATGTATGCTAGTAATTAATTCCAATCTTTCCCCATCAAGGTGACGCACAGAAGGTTCAGTATGAGGACTGGCTCAGGGAAACCCAGCAGCTGCTTCAGATGCAGCAGAAGTATTTGGAGGAGCAGATAGGGGCCCACAGAAAGTCAAAAAAGGCCCTGTCAGCCAAGCAGAGAACTGCCAAGAAAGCAGGACGAGAGTTTCCTGATGAGGATGCGGAGCAGCTGAAACATGTGACAGAACAGCAGGGTGTGGTGCAGAAACAGCTGGAACAGGTAAAGCACACACATAATATCAGTCATTTGTGGATTTAAACAGTTTTCAGTTTATAACAATATCAAAAAAGTATTTTGATAGTGTTGAAAAGTAAATTACAATACACATATCATTTCATCATTGAAAACAATGCACCTTGTTATTTTATTTAAGGCCAATTCACACCAAGAACAATAACTATAACAATAGGTCCACACCAATGGACGATAACCATCTGTTTAATATAAGTGTGTGCTGCAGCTGTTGTCTGCTGCTTTAAATGATCAAGCTCTTTAAAGTCAGGTGACTCTGATCGGCTTTATCTTTCATCAGATGGAAAACAAAACACTCTGAAAGTGATTCAAATTATATTGTTCCTCTGTGTTGTTAGCGCTAAAGTTGTGGCATGGACGTCACTATTCTCCCAAAATTAGAACCGTTTTTAAAACTAGAGATAGTTATTGTCCTTAGTGTGAACTTAATCATCTCATTATTTAGTTGTTTTTCAGAATTGTTAACAGTGAATACAGATTCCTTAAGTACTTAAATATTTGGATGACTGTTTCTCTTTGTAATAGTCAAAGTTAGAAATGATCATTTACACTAACAAGTTTTTTGCAGTAATCAAGGACAGAACACATTCTGATAATAAATATCTGTTAAATCTGTGGTTCAGCTATGGTTTGAACAAATTGAAATGGTAATATACCTAAGGAATATTGACGACGGGCCATTGAATTATTATCAAATAATGCACACCCGAGGTGGTGATGTGGCCAGGACGTGAAGCGTCAGCTATCTTTCCTCAAGCTCGGGTGTGCATTATTTTCTAATAATTCAACAGACAGGAGTCGATTATTCTGCTTATACTATGGTTACCACACCTCAAATATTGTTCAGATATTGTATTTCAAGACATTTGTCAGGTTTTTGTCCTTAAACCTATCTTATTTGTAGGACTAATTTCTTACGCATCTCATCCAACGTCTCTGTTGTTGAGAGTGAGAGAGTGAGTGAGTGATTAAGCTTGTGTGAATTACGTGAGTCTGTGCGCCTCTCAACAGTGTTCAGCAGCAATGTCTCTACTAATAGCGGAACAGTTCATGAAGTTCATCTGCTTCAAGAACAGCGCTGTTTTACCTCGCTAGTGAGATATGGCATGTAGCTTTTACTTTGCTAAAATCATCAGAGCAACACATTTCTGTGCACATGTATGTTTCTGTACATAATAAAAGTAGTTTTGTGGCAAAAACAGGGAAATAATTTGTTGATTTTATTGTTGTCTGCTGCTTTAAATGATCAAGCTCTTTAAAGTCAGGTGACTCTGATCGGCTTTATCTTTCATCAGATGGAAAACAAAACACTCTGAAAGTGATTCAAATTATATTGTTCCTCTGTGTTGTTAGCGCTAAAGTTGTGGCATGGACGTCACTATTCTCCCAAAATTAGAACCGTTTTTAAAACTAGAGATAGTTATTGTCCTTAGTGTGAACTTAATCATCTCATTATTTAGTTGTTTTTCAGAATTGTTAACAGTGAATACAGATTCCTTAAGTACTTAAATATTTGGATGACTGTTTCTCTTTGTAATAGTCAAAGTTAGAAATGATCATTTACACTAACAAGTTTTTTGCAGTAATCAAGGACAGAACACATTCTGATAATAAATATCTGTTAAATCTGTGGTTCAGCTATGGTTTGAACAAATTGAAATGGTAATATACCTAAGGAATATTGACGACGGGCCATTGAATTATTATCAAATAATGCACACCCGAGGTGGTGATGTGGCCAGGACGTGAAGCGTCAGCTATCTTTCCTCAAGCTCGGGTGTGCATTATTTTCTAATAATTCAACAGACAGGAGTCGATTATTCTGCTTATACTATGGTTACCACACCTCAAATATTGTTCAGATATTGTATTTCAAGACATTTGTCAGGTTTTTGTCCTTAAACCTATCTTATTTGTAGGACTAATTTCTTACGCATCTCATCCAACGTCTCTGTTGTTGAGAGTGAGAGAGTGAGTGAGTGATTAAGCTTGTGTGAATTACGTGAGTCTGTGCGCCTCTCAACAGTGTTCAGCAGCAATGTCTCTACTAATAGCGGAACAGTTCATGAAGTTCATCTGCTTCAAGAACAGCGCTGTTTTACCTCGCTAGTGAGATATGGCATGTAGCTTTTACTTTGCTAAAATCATCAGAGCAGTGCTAACAACACATTTCTGTGCACATGTATGTTTCTGTACATAATAAAAGTAGTTTTGTGGCAAAAACAGGGAAATAATTTGTTGATTTTATCTTGGCGTTTACTATATATTTGCTTGGCTTGGAAATCATTTGGCGAAGTGATATTGACATATAATGCGGTCAAGACCGTGCGTTTCCCTGAAAATAATTGCACACCTTAGAACATTCATCAGCCAATCACATTCAAGCATTCAACAGCCCCGTAGTATATAATGAAATAATATTTTCTGATGTAAGACATACTGCTACATTTACAATGAATTCATGTCTAATGAAGAGTATTATTTCTAAAATACCATTGTTGGCTTAATTCATACGTTGTTTCAAGGACTCACCACCATATATTATAGAGGCAAGAACATATTCCCTATTCCTCAACAGTCCAATTTAAGATTTTTAAATGTAAAATGTGTCTGTTTTTTCCAGATTCGCAAACAGCAGAAGGAGCATGCAGAGCTGATAGAGGAGTACAGGGTTAAACAGCAGCAACAAGGTGGCATGCAGCCCGCAATGATGCATGGAATGCCACCAATGCAGCCTCATGCTGGTATGATGCCAGTTGGGCCCCCAGTGAACCAACCTATGATGGGTCCCATGATGCCCATTCGTCTCCACCCTAGCCAACCAGATGCAGCTAATGTGAGTAACACAGCAGGTTGGCACCCTGGTGCACCTGTTCCCAGTGGAGGACTTCAGATGCCAGGAGTAATGCCCGCTCAAGTAGTGCAGGCACAGCCTCCGCAGCCGGCAATGGTCATGCCCAGTCAGGAGCAGGCGGGGGGCATGAATTTCGACGATACCAACCCATTTAGCGAAGGCTTCCAGGAACGTGAGCGTAAGGAGCGACTACGCGAGCAGCAGGAGAGGCAAAGGGTGCAGCTCATGAAGGAGGTGGAAAGGCAGCGGGTGAAACACTGCATGGAGCAACAGCAAGTCCCTAACTGCCAAGATGGCACCATGAGGGCCTTGTCCCAAATGCCTTTTTATAACCAGGAGCTACCGCAGGACTTCATACAGTCACCCAGAATGCAGCAGCAGATGCAAGGTCCACCATTTCCACAGCAGCAAGGCATGCAACCAGGGTTCGTTGGAGGACCATCCAGACCAATGATGGGTAACGGTCCATTCCCTCAGGAAATGGGACCGGGGTTTGTTTCTGAGAACCTAGCACCCCATGGGCTTAACTTTGTCCAAGCACAAGCTAGACCTCAGAGATATCCTGGGCCAAACATGATGCCTCAGAATCCAACTCAAGCGCATCAGTTTCCAATGGAGGGTCCCACGCCCTTGCCTCCAAACTTTCCAGGTCCCGGTCCGTCACTTATCCAGCTGTACTCCAACATCATTCCAGAGGAGAAGGGCAAGAAGAAAAGGAACCGCAAGAAGAAGAAAGATGATGATTGTGAGTCCCTGAGAGCTCCTTCCACACCTCACTCGGACCTGACAGCCCCGTTAACACCCTGCGTGTCAGATACATCATCCACACCGACAAGGAACCCAATGGTCTTTGGCGACCATGAGTTCTGCGAGACGTCCCAGCCTGGATCGTCTACACCAGGCTCCATGAGCAGCCAGCTCCACTCTGAGCTGGAGCGCCAGCTCTCTGAAGGCAGCTGTGGTGGAGGGCCAGAGATGGCCATGACCCAACAGGAGATGCATGACAGGATCCTGTCCAACATCAAATTGGAGAAGGTGGAGGCGAGTGACTGCCACGGGCATAAGGGAATGGAGATGGAAATGGGACTAGGCATGGTCAAGGTAGAGGGAGAGAGGGAGGGAATGTTGCTTCATCCTGCGAGCCAAAGTCCAGCCAACAGCTCGAAAGGAGAAGCTGGGAATGAACTCCTCAAACACCTCCTGAAGAATAAGAGGACTCCACCTTCTGCACTGCCTCACCAGAGGTCTGGAGACAGTTTGAGGTCAGAGGAAGAGGGATCCATGGACTTCAAAGCTTTTCTGCGACAGAGCTCCATGGATAGCACTGGGGTGAGTGATTCAGGAGATATTGTCATCTCAAAACATGGGTATTTTTGAGCTCTCGTCTTGATGGTGTCATTTTTCCTTCCTCACAGACGTTCTCGGATTCAAACCACCTTGATTTCCCCGGACCATTTCTTCCAGAGGACAAGAAGAAACAGAGGAACAAGAGGGCACCCAAGAGCGGAGACAGACCCGCTCCCCGCTGTAAAAAGAGGAAGAAAGAGGAGGACGAGGATCAAGCAGTGTATTCCTCTGAGCCAGTAATGACCCAGTTAAAACAGGTACAATGAAAAATCCTTTATATTTTCAGTCTAGGTCAGTCGTATGTACTTCCACGCCCGTCAGTAGGGCTTAAATATCTCTTCATAAACACCAAACCAGAAATGTGGTCATTATGAGTAATATTTTACTGCTTATCATTTAACATTACTATATTATTACAGGTCAAAATAACAGTTTTCTGTTTTAAAACATGTTATAGTTTTATTTATTCTATGGCAAAGTTGAATTTCACTCCAGTCTTCAGTGTCAAATGATCCTTCAGAAATCATTGTGCTGCTCAAGAAACATTTCTTATTATTATTATTATTAATGTTGAAAACAGTTGTACTGCTTAATATTTTCGTGAAAACCGTTACATTTTTTGTCAGGATTTTTTGCTGAGGAGACATTTCAAAAGAACAGCATTTATTTGAAATAGAAATCTTTTGTTACATTATGTTTTTACTGTCTGCTACATTTACAATGAATTCATGTCTAATGAAGAGTATTATTTCTAAAATACCATTGCTGGCTTAATTCATACGTTGTTTCAAGGATTCACCACCATATATTATAGAGGCAAGAACATATTCCCTATTCCTCAACAGTCCAATTTAAGATTTTTAAATGTAAAATGTGTCTGTTTTTTCCAGATTCGCAAACAGCAGAAGGAGCATGCAGAGCTGATAGAGGAGTACAGGGTTAAACAGCAGCAACAAGGTGGCATGCAGCCCGCAATGATGCATGGAATGCCACCAATGCAGCCTCATGCTGGTATGATGCCAATTGGGCCCCCAGTGAACCAACCTATGATGGGTCCCATGATGCCCATTCGTCTCCACCCTAGCCAACCAGATGCAGCTAATGTGAGCAACACAGCAGGTTGGCACCCTGGTGCACCTGTTCCCAGTGGAGGACCTCAGATGCCAGGAGTAATGCCCGCTCAAGTAGTGCAGGCACAGCCTCCGCAGCCGGCAATGGTCAGGCCCGGTCAGGAGCAGGCGGGGGGCATGAATTTCGACGATACCAACCCATTTAGCGAAGGCTTCCAGGAACGTGAGCGTAAGGAGCGACTACGCGAGCAGCAGGAGAGACAAAGGGTGCAGCTCATGAAGGAGGTGGAAAGGCAGCGGGTGAAACACTGCATGGAGCAACAGCAAGTCCCTAACTGCCAAGATGGCACCATGAGGGCCTTGTCCCAAATGCCTTTTTATAACCAGGAGCTACCGCAGGACTTCATACAGTCACCCAGAATGCAGCAGCAGATGCAAGGTCCACCATTTCCACAGCAGCAAGGCATGCAACCAGGGTTCGTTGGAGGACCATCCAGACCAATGATGGGTAACGGTCCATTCCCTCAGGAAATGGGACCGGGGTTTGTTTCTGAGAACCTAGCACCCCATGGGCTTAACTTTGTCCAAGCACAAGCTAGACCTCAGAGATATCCTGGGCCAAACATGATGCCTCAGAATCCAACTCAAGCGCATCAGTTTCCAATGGAGGGTCCCACGCCCTTGCCTCCAAACTTTCCAGGTCCCGGTCCGTCACTTATCCAGCTGTACTCCAACATCATTCCAGAGGAGAAGGGCAAGAAGAAAAGGAACCGCAAGAAGAAGAAAGATGATGATTGTGAGTCCCTGAGAGCTCCTTCCACACCTCACTCGGACCTGACAGCCCCGTTAACACCCTGCGTGTCAGATACATCATCCACACCGACAAGGAACCCAATGGTCTTTGGCGACCATGAGTTCTGCGAGACGTCCCAGCCTGGATCGTCTACACCAGGCTCCATGAGCAGCCAGCTCCACTCTGAGCTGGAGCGCCAGCTCTCTGAAGGCAGCTGTGGTGGAGGGCCAGAGATGGCCATGACCCAACAGGAGATGCATGACAGGATCCTGTCCAACATCAAATTGGAGAAGGTGGAGGCGAGTGACTGCCACGGGCATAAGGGAATGGAGATGGAAATGGGACTAGGCATGGTCAAGGTAGAGGGAGAGAGGGAAGGAATGCTGCCTCATCCTGCGAGCCAAAGTCCAGCCAACAGCTTCAAAGGAGATGCTGGGAATGAACTCCTCAAACACCTCCTGAAGAATAAGAGGACTCCACCTCCTGCACTGCCCCACCAGAGGTCTGAAGACCGTTTGAGGTCAGAGGAAGAGGGATCCACAGACTACAAAGCATTTCTGCGACAGAGCTCCATGGACAGCACTGGGGTGAGTGATTCAGGATGCATCATTTTCATTTTAATACATGTGTATTTATGAACTCTTTGTCTTAACGGTGTAATTTTTCCGTCCCCACAGACATTTTCAGATTCAAATCACCCTGATTTCCCTGGACCGTTACTTCCAGAGGACAAGAAGAAACAGAGGAACAAGAGGGCACCCAAGAATGGAGACAGACCCACTCCCCGCTGTAAAAAGCGGAAGAAAGAAGGGGACGAGAATCAAGCAGTGTATTCCTCTACTGAGCCAGTGATGACCCAGTTAAAACAGGTACGACGAAAAATCATTTTTATTTTCAGTCTGTCATAGCCCTGTCAGTAGGGATCCCTTCATAAACACCAAACAAGAAATGTGTTCTTTTTGACTCGCACTGCAGCTTATCATTTAGCATTATGAGCAATATTAATAGTGTTCATTTTTCATTATTCCATGGCAAAGTTGAATTTTACTCCAGTCTTCAGAGTCACATGATCTTTTATAAATCATAAATTGATTTTAATAATGTATTAGAAAATGTAGGAATCAACGTTAACTAAGATTAATAAATGCTTTAAAAGTATTTTCATTGTTAATTTGTCAACTAATGTAATTAACATAATGGAACCTTTTTGTAAAGTGTTTCTAAACCTTTCTAAATGTATCTTCTTTTGAGGACGTTTATGTATTTTTACTGAGGAAAAAAGACGAAATGCTAATAAAGAAAGTGATTTTTGCTGTAGCAAATCCACTCAATGTTAGATATCATACACTTTTTGCATTGCTATAATAATTTCTTGAGTTACGCCCGGTGGTCTGGTATATATGTGGTTGTCGAAGCCACTTTGTCATGCACTATGAGAAAGAGTCTAGCATGTTCTGCTTTTAATCTCAGACATGATTACAGACAGGAGAGGCTGTGCCATGTCAACTCATGTCTAGCGTATCATCACAATAGAAATCACAGTACAAAGGAGGGTGGTGCTGTGAGGCATTATGAACGCTCATCACATGAAAGAAAGTCACTGGTGTAGAGAATGAGCTCTATGACTGAGGAATCTGGAATCGACACAGCAATTTTAAAATCTCCTGAATTAAGTTTTCTCTATCAAAAAAGTTGCTCATTACATGTGTGTTTTGTTAGCAATTTAACATTTTTTTTGTCTTTTATTCATTAAATTGTTTGAAGAAAAAGTGACAAAGACATTTAAAATAATAAGAAGAGATGTTTCTTGAGCAGCAAATCAGCATATTAGAATTATTTCTGAAGGATCATGTGACACTGAAGACTATTGATGCTGAAAATGCAGCTTTGCATTGCAGGAATAAAATACATTTAAATAGAAAACTTTTAAAAATGTTTTAAATTGTAATGATATTTCACAGTAGAGTTTTACTGTATTTTTGCTCAAAATAAATGCAGCCTTGGTGTTCATAAGAGCATTTTAAAAACATTTAAATATCGTATTGACGCCAAACGTTTCAACAGTAAAGTTATTTTTTCTGTATTTTTGAGAGGGCACCCATATTTGGTTCAATCTAACTATATACTAAATCAATCAAATCAATTTAATTCTTTTTTAATAACATTTTAATATCTTTTAATAATTAAAGTATATTGTCTTTTAATATAATAGTACTTTAGTTTTTTGTCTTTTATTCATTAAATTGTTTGAAGACAATAAAGACATTTAAAATAATAAGAAGAGATGTTTCTTGAGCAGCAAATCAGCATATTAGAATTATTTCTGAAGGATCATGTGACACTGAAGACTATTGATGCTGAAAATGCAGCTTTGCATTGCAGGAATAAAATACATTTAAATAGAAAACTTTTAAAAATGTTTTAAATTGTAATGATATTTCACAGTAGAGTTTTACTGTATTTTTGCTCAAAATAAATGCAGCCTTGGTGTTCATAAGAGCATTTTAAAAACATTTAAATATCGTATTGACGCCAAACGTTTCAACAGTAAAGTTATTTTTTCTGTATTTTTGAGAGGGCACCCATATTTGGTTCAATCTAACTATATACTAAATCAATCAAATCAATTTAATTCTTTTTTAATAACATTTTAATATCTTTTAATAATTAAAGTATATTGTCTTTTAATATAATAGTAAATATCGTCACTGTGAAATAAAAAAATGTTTAAACGATTAAAGGGTCTTGGCATAAGATGCATCTCATACCTTTTGCTCATCACATGAGAAGTTGTCAGTTTTCTTAATAACATTCATATAGGACCTCATGAGTGCAGGTCTCTCTTCAAACACTTTTCTAAGCATGACCTTTATCTCACGTTTCCCTTGTGTCTCTCTTTGTCTCATCGTTTCACTGCACCAGCAGCTTTCTCTCTTGCCCCTAATGGAGCCTCTGGTGGGGGTGAACTTTGCCCATTTCGTGCCCTTTGGGGGCGGACAGCTGGACGGAGAGAGCCGTCTCTCGGGTACATTTGGGAGCGCCTCATTGGACGGTGTCTCTGACTATTACTCCCAGCTGATTTACAAGGTAATTAAGAGCAGCTAATAAAACACTCCATGATTACATTTGCTGCTGAAGCTTTTTTATGACCTACTTCAAGTTGCGTGACATCAGCAGTAAACTCCACTTATTAGATTTCATGTATGAGATGTGCAGATGGTCACTCATATTTCTCTCTCTCTGCAGCAGAATAATTTGAGTAACCCTCCCACACCTCCTGCCTCCCTGCCCCCGACTCCTCCTCCAGTGGCGCGCCAGAAGTTGCTCAATGGCTTTGCCACAACAGAGGAGCTTGCCAGCAAAGGTGGCGTCATTGTTGGCCATGATGGTGAACAAGTTATAGCAACAACCCAAAACATAGATAAAAATACATGTATTATAATATTCATAATGACACCAATGTTTTTGTTTGAACAGTCACCAAAGGGCTGCTTTCTCGACCGCTGCAGTTTAAGGCTGAGGAGGAGCTGCTGGCTCGAGCTCTGGCTCAGGGGCCCAAAACTGTGAATGTGCCGGCCTCTCTTCCCACCCCACCTCATAACAACCAGGAAGAACTCAGGTCAGTAGACAGATAACAAGAACTGGGATTACACTTCCCATTGATGTTTTTAACATTTCTGTTATATCAAAGTCTGACCTTCAAATGTGTATTTTCAGTAACCGAATAGTTATAATTGCAATTTTGCTAAGTTCTAGATGTATTAGCAGGGACCAGGGAGACTGGAGTAATGGCTAATGAAAATTCAGATTTCTTCAACATTAAGAAATCATGCTGACCTCATACTTTTTCATTTTGAATGATAGTGTACATAATTGTTTCCCTGTCATTTTGAGAAAGCACCCATATTTGATCCAAACTAAACAAAAACACCATATTTTTGAGAACATAGCTTAATATCTTTATGCTAATAAATATTAGCATCGCTATAAATGAATTTGTTTTGAATATTATAAGATTTAGCATTAGGTGTAAAATAAAGGGTTGATTCCTCATTTAGGGTAAGTTTTCTGTCCTCTAGGATGAATTTTATAGTGTTTAATTACTTTTTACTCTGTCTTTGTTTTTCCTAAGTTTTGAGACTGTTGAAAGTTAAAATGTCTCTGTTTTTGGCTTATCTCCTACACAGATTTTTAACTTCCCTCTATAATACATTTATAATGTTAAAACCAGAAGTTGTAATTGTACTGCCATACTTCAGAGTGAAGATCAGATTTTGTTTACATCATGATCTTAAAAGTCATGAAGATCGGTAAAAGTCAGTAACAATCGGTTTCTTTTTTTTTTCTTTTCTTTATAAGTTCTAACTGAATTGACTGCTAGCTAACCTTCGTCCAAGGCCAAATCCAAGCCCAACGCTTTCTCCAAAAACTGAAAAATGTCATTACAATCACACAATAAAAAAAAAAAAATGTACACCAAAATCCACTAGAAGGTTGATCAAGGCTTTGTTCAGCCTTTTATTCCAGAGCAAATGCTTTAACACAGATGAAACCCTTTTGAAGATAATGGAAAGGTAATGGAAACAAAATAGCACGTTGACAGAACTTTGAATGTGATTTGAATCTATTTTTCAGCATCTCAGTTAAAACGGCACAATGTATTTTTCTTATACACACAGGGGACAGGAGCACTGTGAAGACAGAGACACCCCAGACAGCTTTGTCCCGTCGTCTTCCCCAGAGAGTGTCGTTGGCATGGAGATCAGCCGCTATCCTGCTCTCTCATTGGTCAAGGAGGAGCCTCCTTCTCCAGCCCTGTCTCCAGTAATGCCAATGTTTCCTGTCTTTAGGGGCAAAGGTAATAAACTCTTTCCATTTTGTGCCTACGCTTACATTATAAATGGTCTGGGCTCTGCTGGGTGACCACAGCGGAATTTTTATTTATTTATTTTTTATCTGTTTTTGTTTATTCCTCTTATTTTGTAGGCTCAGAGTTCAGGTTACGAGAGGTCAAGATGGAGCCTTCATCAGTGTTCTTCGGCTCTCCATTTGGATCAGTGCAAAACGGCTCCAACACTGGACTGGTGTCCATCGCCATCACACTGAAGCCAGCAGCTGCCGAGGTGAGAAACAGTGATGTTTACCAGAGAAATCCGTTTCTATCCAAATCACTTGATGCACCACTGCAGAATGTCTCTTGAATGACAGTACAAGAGCATTACATCAAGTACAACAAAACATGGAAGAAGTACAGCCATTTCCCTTCTACAGAATGGGCAGATACACAAAATTTGACAGATAATTTAAATTCATATTACAAACAGTCAGTTGAAATGGAGCGAGCAGAAGTAGTATAAATAACTAGATTATTACATTGTCTGAAGAAAATGCGAGTTGTTTCTGCCAATAAGAAAAACCTGCTGCCTGAACCCTAAGTATAAGCCGTAAGAATAGTGATGCTTGCCTCAATAAACACAGCTACTACATTTCAAATAATGTATGATATAATATCTAAACCCCTCTAATTCTTCACTGTGGTCTTTCAGAACATCACTGATGTTGTTGCAGCCATTGCTGACCTGATCCGTGTGAAGATCCCCAGCAGCTATGAGGTCAGCAGCGGCCCGGGGGGAACTATGGGGGCCATCAAGACCTCGGTGGATCCACAGCGTCTGACCTCTGCACTTCACGAGCCGAATGGACTGCGGGCCACACAGCAAGCACCTCAACACCTGCAGCTTCTGCACAACCATATCAAAAGTGAGGAACACCTGCTTATCCATATTTTGTCACCATTAAATCTTTCTAACAGTGGTTTCAGGCCAAATATACGTCTTTGTCTACATAAAGATGTTCTCTGTGTTATCCTTGACATCGGATATGTATAATGCAACATAAAGGTGATTTAAAATTATTTTGGTTTTAGTATTTTAAGAAGAAAAAAAAAAAAAGTTGGGCTTGTAAATTAAATGTTTAAAAGTCTCTTATGCTCACCAAGGCTGCATTTAAATTCTGTAGAAACAGTGATATAGTGAAAAATTATTACGAATTGAAATATTTGTTTTCTGTTTAAATACATATTTTAAAATGTAGTTTATTTCTGTGATGCATAGCTTAACATCATTACTCTAGTCTACAGTGTCACATGATCCTTCTGAAATCATTTTTATATGAGCTGCTGCTCAAGAAACATTCCTTATTATTATCAACATTGAAGACAGATGTTCTGCTTAATATTTTTGTGGAAACTATGGTTTTTTTAGCAGGATTCTTTGATGAATAGACTGTTTAAAAGAACAGCATTTATTTGGAATATAAATCTTTTTAACATTATGAATGTTTACACTCTCACCTCACCATATATATATATATATATATATATTGATCAAATCAAAAATCCAAATAAACATTTTATATTTATATATAATATATAAAACACTTTTGTTACATTATGCCTGACAATGATGGAACAATGAGTAAATGAATAACTGAATAAATAAATCAATAAATTTTATGGTGCATAATACATACATGGATACAGAATGTAGTGGTAGAATTAACCTGATTGGTACACAGTTGCATTCAGCATGTTTACACAAATACAATTATAGGATAGCAATCAGGAATTGTTTATCCATCACTTGTTAACTGTGCAGTATTGTGTCTGTGTCTGCTGATGGAAAATCACTATTGATTTTGTGAACGATTGGAGAAGCTACTTAAACACAGTAGTGATCTTGGCCTGAACTCCATCCTATTGAAGTCTGCTCATCTGTGTCAGATACTCACTTAATGAATGTACTGAATCAGATTACAAACCTCAATACAAAATTACACCACTTTCATTGCAGGGAAATGACACGGCTCTCTATTATTGTTGTGTAATTGCTGTTTTTGCGCTAATCAGAGCTGGTAGGAAGAACCTCTTCTGTTTATTGACAACTGTGGATCTCTTTCAGGTCTTGTTGGTGGTAGAGCGCAGAATAAGAAGATACAGCAAAACCCAGGACCGAAGCAACAATGGTGTCAACACTGTAAAGTGGTTGTCTTGGGCAATGGCGTGAGAAAAATTACCAAAGATGAGCAGGGCAAAGCACAGGTATGAATATGTTATTTTAGTTTTCCCTTAGTGAATTCAAAAGGGCATTTGAAACCCATTTTAGTTCTGAAATGTGACATATTTCCAAGTGAAATGTAGGGTGGGACTTTATTGTATTGAGTGGGAATTGATTGGATCGTTGTGTCATGAACAGAAAATGAACATGCTAAGTATATTCTGGGTTTCGGGTGTGTGCCTAAATGGTTAAATACACACAAAAAATATGCCAAAATGCCCGCCTTGGCCAGTATTCACATTAACAAAATTACTAATGTCTTAGGTTAACATAAACAGTTGGGAGAAAATAGGATTTGTGTCAGTATATTAGATCAGTGCGTTAGGTCTTAAAGTGACAGCAGCCTAAAAAACCTGCTGCTGTCTGTCATTAATGTTAATCAGACTACAAAAGAAAAAAGAGAAAAGCTTTTTTTTTGTAATTTTATAATAAAAAATCTATGTATATTTCATTCTTACAATGTTGTATTTTACATTTGATTACTTTAAAGATTACTTTCAGATTGCATTGTTTCGGTAGTATTTCTTACCTGAATACTACTGAATACTTGCTTGAAAAAGTATTGTTTATTTAATTTCTATCTTTGTACTGTTGTATTTATTTGTTCTGCTGCTTGTCATACTGTGTTCTGTTCTGTGTTTCTTTAGTTATAGGGCCTGCTAGTTTTAACTGCTCAGTAACTTGCAAATTAGTCTTAAAAACCAACATTAAAAATACTCATGTGGTCATGGATCGTAATCCTACCTAGAAATATTACAATATGATATTTTTGCCATATTGCCCACCCCTAGGATGCATAATTACATCTGCAGGAAAGTAATTTTTCAGAAGCGAAACAACTTGCATTATTACATGCAATTAAAGAAAGACAAGACAAGCATTTTTAAACCCCGATGTCCTCCTCTGATTTCTCCCAGGAGTCTCCGTTATGTTCGGATGGTGGTTTGGTGTTCTGCAGTCATAGCTGTCTCATTCTGCACTCATCATCCTCTCAGTCCAATGGGAACGCCGACACCAAGGTTTGTTTTCTCTGTCATAATCCATATGCAAACAGCATGGCTGATTTTATTTGACTGATGAATAAATTGCTCTTGATTACGCATGATGAATGTTGCACGCATTTCATGTTTCTGTGTTGCGTTTCCAGGCATCTGCTGCTCTACTTCCTGAAAGTGCTTTGAAACAGAGTCCCTCTAAAGTCCAGCACCAGTACAGCAACAACATGTCCTCACTGGATGTCCACTGCCTGGCCCAACTCCAGCCCAAACCGTCCCCTTCCTCTCTGAATCGTCACACGGGTTTCACCCCAGCTGAGGCGGCTCAAGCGATCAAGATAGAATCCAAACCTGAAAGCATATCGGAGAGCCATTTTAAAATGATGGTAAAGCTTAAACCACATTCCCAGAGCCACATGGAAGACAAACCATGGCATCACGGCAAAAGGTGGAAAGGCCTGTGCTGGCGAAAGTGGACGGTACACATCACGATGCCAAAAGTTGCCACCCAAACATCGGAGTCAGAAGTTGAGGAGCTTTTGCAGCAGCTCAACTCATCTCTGCGGCCGTGCTCAACCACCCTCGATCGGCGCCGCTGCTGCTTCTGCCAACAGATAGGCGATGGGATGACAGATGGCCCAGCCAGGCTGCTCAACCTGGACTTGGACACCTGGGTGCACCTCAACTGCGCCCTCTGGTCCTCGGAGGTCTATGAGACGCAAGCGGGGGCCCTGATCAATGTGGAATTGGCTCGTCAACGAGGGCAAACGGTGGTTTGTGTGTTCTGTCAGCGCTTGGGTGCCACCAGTGGCTGCCATCGGCTGCGCTGCCTCAACATCTACCACTTCACCTGTGCCCTGCAGGCCGGCTGTACATTTTTCAAGGATAAGACGATGCTGTGCCACCAGCACCGGCCGCGAGGATCTGGCACCGCCACCGGGTTGCACTTAGAACAGCAGCTGCGCTGCTTCTCCGTGTTCCGCCGCGTGTTTGTGCAGCGCGATGAGCTACGACAGTTAGCGGCGGCCGTACAGCAGCCTGAACGTGGCCATACTTTCAGAGTGGGCAGTTTGCTTTTCCATGCGATGGGTCAGCTGCCACCTACCCTGCTGCCCACGTTTCATTCGTCCATAGCCATCTTTCCACCTGGCTACGAGGCGAGCCGGCTCTACTGGAGCATGCGGCACGGCCAGAAGCGCTGCCGGTACGTCTGCTCTGTGGAAGAGCATGAGGGGCGTCCTGAATTCAGCATCCGTGTCATTGAGCAGGGCTTCGAGGATCTGGTGCTGACTGACACCACTGCTAAAGGTACAGCCATCACAGTCTCTATTCGATTAATTATGTCACATATACTGATATAAAAGCTGACAGAGTTTCCACGGGTCAGTTAAAATGTCTTAAATTCAGTTTGATCAAATTTACAGTCGTAAAAAGTCTTAAATGTCTTAATTATCACTTTAAAAGGTCTTAAATTTGGGAATGAAAAACACAAAATTGCAATACGGCCTAGTCAGATTATTAAACTTCAAATGGCTATGATTTAATGAAAGTAAAAACATGGCACTGTTGCACAGTCTACCGGCCCGCAGTTTCAGAGCAGTTTGCGGTCAGTGAATCACTTGTGCATTGCCAGTGCCAGTAGATTGCTGCGGATGAATTATGACAATGTTTACTTTGTGGCATTTATATGTTGTAAGTGGTTGTAAGAGTGCATATTCTATCTCTATCACCTTTTCTATGAGCAGCTGGAAATAGTTAAACAGCGACATTTCAAAATAAATCAGGGTGTTTATCAGGCTTGTGTATAATTACAAGTCCTGCATTATGCATAAAGTATTTTTTTCTGGTTATTATTGCTATTTTGGTTACTTAAACTGTATCTGGCATTTAATTCAACATAAACTAACTTCTCTGTTTTGCCCCCTCCCAAAAAAAAGACTATAAACATTAAACGCATTCAATATAGAGATTTTACTAGCACAGGCTTAAAATTATGCCTTTCTTTAAACACATTATTGTATATTGTTTGGCCTCTGATTCATATATATTGATAAATCAATAGATAAGATAAACCAATTTCATTATATGTTATATATTAAATAGAACATCTAAAATAGTATTTTAAATTTGCAACTACCCTGTTTTGATAATAAGATGTATTAAGTCTTTAATGAATGTGTGCCTCAGCTTAAGAATCTCAATACATGATTTATTTTGAGATTGTTTGGGATTATTCTGTGTGGACTGTGTGGAGTATTCTTAAAAACATCTTTAAAAGTCTTACATTTGAGCTCTGCAGATACCCTGAGCAAATATTTTTGTATTTTAGTATTATTTTGAAATGTATGATCGATCAGAACTATGATATGATAAACATTAAACATCTCTCATAAAATAACAAGTAAAAACCAGACTAAAACAGTAACAAGGCATAACATCATATTGAAACAGCAGCTTTAATGTTCAAAAAGGGTGTACAAAAATAACTACAAACTTGCCTTTTGTCTCCAAACTAAGTGATGTTTTGGCCGCAATCTGCTGCCAATAGAGTTACTCTAAAGTCCACTTTCAATTCTGAAATGAGTGTAAAAGGACTGTTCTCTGTGCATTCACATTGTAACTGAACATTAAAGTGGACTCGGATGCCTTTTTGTTGTGCACATATTTCAAATCACCCTGAGACTACCAAAAAAAAAACTTTTATGAGCCCCATATACACTCTGAATGTGTAGTAGAAGACAACACAAAGTGCTGCCCCAAAATACCCACATGCATCCCATAAAACTATATCCCATAGTTTTTTGAAGTTCAATAATCACGCTATGCCATATCACAATTTAAATTTCAGCGTGATTGTGTAGCTCTCATTTAAAGCCAGTTAAAGATAATCTCAACAGTCCTACCTGCGACAGCGACATGATGTTTTTTTTTTTTTTTTTTTTTGTGTGCTCTAGGAGTCTGGGACAAGGTTCTTGGGCCCGTGGCTGAGAGGAGGGCTGAGACGGGCATGCTGAGACTCTTCCCCGTCTATCTGAAGGGAGAGGACCTGTTTGGGCTCACCATCTCAGCAGTTACCCGCATTGTTGAATCGGTTAGTACGGTCAGCCTCAGTATCACTCACTGCATATTGTAAAGTGAGATTCCCAGTTACATGCAGTTTGTTATGATGAGCTGATTTTCTGATTTGTCACTCTATTGTAGCTGCCGGGTGTGGAGGCGTGCTCGAGGTATCGATTCCGTTATGGGCGTAATCCCATGTTGGTGCTTCCACTGTCCATCAATCCATCTGGTTGCGCTCGTTCTGAGTTGCAGACGTACCCCCATCATGAGAGGTCAGTAGCTGCATTTTGTTAATAAGAAGCTGCATTTTGTAAAAAGAGTGTTTCAGTATTGGGAAAAATTAAGGTTCGGTCACATAAACAAAATTTCAGCAAAAATTGCATGTGCAAAAAACTGTTTCTGCGGGTCTTAACTCTTAATTTGCCCTTCTGAAGATTAAAAGTTCTTAAACTGTAGCAGAAAGTCTTAAAATTGAACAAAATGGAGTTCATGCTTAAAGCAAAAACAGGTATCTGTCAAAAGGGCCTGAAAACTTGTTTTCCCTTTGAATGAAGTTGATTTTTCTGACCCCTTTGACAGATCTTAAATTCACTTCGTTTTGATCAGTTTTTCAGAACAAGACTTCTTATCTTCTGTCGTTTTGCTTCTCAATGTATCTTGATTTAAGAAACTTTAAAAATAAGACAAAAATATAGAGGAAGAACATCAAGTTTTAGCAATATAATCAGAAGGTACACTAAAAGTTATTATCAATTCTAGTTAAGCTATTTTTGTTTGTAAAATTAATTAAAAATTAATGGAGATCTGTTGGAAGTTGTATTTTCAAAATGTTACATACAGTTCCTTTTGTGCTCCCTGGACATTTACATTCAGAGAATATACTGACATATTGTTTTTCCTTTAATTTAATCCTTATATTCGCTTTAATTAGTCTTAAAATGGTCTTAAAATGTCCTGCAGTTTAGGGCTGTCAAAAAATAAATAGAATTTCGAATATTCGTCGAATTTAAAATAAAAATCCACATTTTAGGTGTGCGTTAAGGAGGCAGCCTTATCAGTGGCGCACCGCACGAGATGCGATGACGGTGTAAGTGTCGTTGCATTATAATGTTTTTGTTAGCCTGTCTAGTTGAAGCCACTAGATGCGGCGCTGATGCGTTATTGATTACAAATATTGTGGGGAAAAAGAACATCAATGCGGAGAAGATCTTGTTTACGTCAAAACTGAAACCAAGCCGTTCACACAGAACACATATTTTGCGCATTTTCTAGAGGGACATCTATCACTGTTGCACTCGCGTCTCGCACAAGAGAACCGCATGTTTAGAAAGCCATGTAAAATTAATGCAAGTTCAACTTTGAAAAAACATATCTCGAGACTTAATGGCGGGGTTTTTTCCCCATCTCACTGCAACTCATGTTTTTAAATGAAAAATGTGCTGTGTGATTGGCTTTCGGCCCTTTGTATTAAACTATGAATACATACATGATGCTGTTTTGTTTATAGTTGTTTAAGCAACTTACTTAATTATAATTGGTTTATAAACATTATTTTAAACATTATGCACTTTTTTCACAGATAGTCATGTTATCTTATGCTCGATGCGCCCTCTTTTGGCTTTTCTTTACCCTAACTGAAATTATGCATTTTAAATTCTAATATAATTCGAATTTTGATAATATTTAAGCACAAAATTCGAATTTAGTTTTTCAGCCATTTTGACAGCCCTACTGCAGGTCCATTGTTGTTGTCAATAGAGATGTTGGTCAATTTGCATGACCAGCTTGAATACAAGCGAAATCTGTGTGAGGAACGTAAGGACGAAAAAGGGCACGGTGAAAGATTTCCTCATGCATGTATTATTTAATGGGTGACCTTTACTTTTTGAGTTGAGGAACATAAATAATGTTTTCTTTCTGTTTCTGTCATCGCCGCCTTACAGGCTGAAGATCCTCTCCGTGTGGTCCAGAGCATCTCATTGCATCCAGAACTCAACGGTGGCAGAGAGAGGATCTTCTCACAGCAAGCACTTTGTGCACTCGAAGTCATCTCAGTACCGCCGACTGACCAGCGACTGGAAGACAAACGTGTATCTGGCACACTCTCGCATCCAGGTGACTCCATGCACACGAGCGCTTTGTGAAGAACATGTTTGATCATCTCACCCGTCTGATGCACATTGGCAAAAGCTGACTGAAATTGCCAGATTCAAGTTTTAAGGGATTCAGATAGGCCTTGAAATACTCAGTGTGCCTTGAGTAGTGACTACAGTTTCTGTCATTCCTCTAAGAGTGTCTTAATGTGAAATGTCTCTTTTAAGCCTGTATTATTGGCATTCCTCCCTCTGGCACAGTTGTGCGGTCATCTAAAAGAGCCACAGCTGATCCAGTGTCACTTCCAGTTCGCTGCCGAGCTTTTTGCATAAAAACTGCTAAATCACCGAGTCATATCTGATGTCTCATTCAGTCAGCTGTACAAACCTGTGTGTTAATTGAAGCAGGGTAGAATGCAATGGTCAGGTCAGTCTGGATCCAGGTCACATTTGCCCCCACCAAAAAAAATATATATTTTGCATATGGAAATGAAGTGATTCTCATTAGAGTACCATTAATATACTGTAAAAAATATGCATTGTACTGTAAAAGTGCTGTACTACAATATTTAAAAAAATTCATTGCCATGATGTATAAATTAATTCACATTTTAAATCAATTTAAATTACATTTTTTTTCCACATTACAGTAATGACAATTGGACAAAATGTGAATAATAGTTATAAAAATAACGTCACAATGCAAAATAATCTTAATGACATGAAATAGGCTTAATTTTATCAACTATATAGTTTATCTACTATATATATATATATATATATATATATCATTTGTTCTTTTTTTGTTTGTTTTTTTACCACCCAGAGATGGTTCATAAAGTTTTAAATATGGATTTTTTTTTTTACACAAATGCATCTATTCACTTCATATACACCTAGGATGGATTATTATCCAGAAGTGAGCTAAACCTGACAAAACCTTTTTATCATTTGTAAAAAATTATATAAAAATAAAGTTTCTAAAAATGCAGAAAGTTTTGTGTTATTGTTTGGATATATTGTTTAGAACTAGCTATATACAAAAACAATAGAATACAAAAAGTCAATGAAATGTCCCAAGTAAACGTGTGTGTATACCGATTATTCAGATTTTCCCAGAACCTGAGTGCAAACCTGGCAAACCTTTTGGGGATGTCCTCGTTTGTATAAACAGTATAAAAAAAGAAAGTTTTTAAAGAAAAAAAGAAGAAAGTTTTCAGTTATGGTTAGCTTATAGTATTTATATGTAGCTGTATATAAAACAGCGTAAGCCTATGGAATATGCCCATTGTGACTAAACGTGTGTGAGCTCTAGCCTTGGGTGTGGATGCATGTCTAATGTGTCTCATGTCTGCAGGGTCTTGGGCTGTTTGCAGCGCGTGACATTGAGAAGCAGACCATGGTGATTGAATACATGGGGGATATTCTGCGCGCTGAGGTGGCCATGGGGAAAGAGCTGCAGTACAAGGCTAAGGTAAAGCTCGCTCAACCACTGAGGGAATAGCGCTGGGAATAATGTTGCCTTGACTTCGAAATGCATTTGTATAAATCTGTGTGGATTTCTCCCACAGAACCGCCCAGCATACATGTTCCGCATCGACAGCGAGCGAGTTATCGATGCAACCCGGTCTGGAAGCCCTGCAAGGTAAGAAATGAACTTGGCTTCTCATATCAGCTTTCAAATGTGTACATTACTTATGGGAGCAAATAAAAAATAAATACTGCCCCCAAACGTATGAATGGTAGTGTATTTGGACAAAACCCCTTAAGTTCAATTTGAGTTCAATTTATCCCGTAGGTACATCAATCATTCATGCTCGCCGAACTGTGTGGCTGAGGTTGTGACATTCGAGCGGGGCCACAAGATCATCATCAGTGCCGCCCGCAGGATTGATAGGGGAGAAGAGGTAAGGAAGAGGGAATTCACTGAAAATGAACTGCACCCCTAAAAGTCTTTTATTTTTATGCACCTTAAATGAAATATGCACATCAAGTAATGATGCAAACATGCACCTGAAATTAGCGTTGTGATGCACAGTACAGTATTGCAGGGCGGTTCTGCTAGATTGTGAAGGATGCAGCAGACCTCTGCAATCGGGCATAAAATCAGTTATCAACAAATTGGACTGAACCATCTGAAACAGTTCGTGGCTCAAGCCAGCACAGGTCTAAAGAGGCTCTGGATTACACATGTAATAATGTTGTATATAATGTTTCTTGCACAGACTGATTGTTTCGCTTCGTAAGACCTCAATATATCATCAGGGGCAATGGGTATTATTTTTGTCTTGCCTGTATATGCTTTTTTGTCTCTATCAAAGTGACGGTAGCTGCTGACTTGCATTTTATGAATTACCAAGGACCACAGTTTCAGCTAAAACACTTCTTTACTGTTCTTCTGAATTCATCTCCCTTTTAAAGCAACTGTATGTGTATTTTTGCAACTTCTGAGCATTTGTTGCTATCGTAAAGCAGCCTGCCTTTTTGCTGAGTTTCCTACCTGCTCACCAAACTTCCAAACTCCCAGAACAGATGTTTGAGAAAGAGACCATGTACCATCAGAATGATTTTGAAATTAATACAGTTGCTTTAAAGTTGATTTTTAAAACACTATTTTAATTACACTGTTAAATGTCAGTACCGGCCTTCCTACTATACATACTATTCTGTGGACCGTTCAGCATAATTCTGATCCAGACACATTCTGTTTCCCCGCCAGTGTTTTTGAAAAAGTTGCCAGCCACCACCAACATTTTTGATGATTTTCACTCAAATTTCATGGCCCCCAGAATATTTTGTTTTATGAATATCTGAACCCTGGATCGACATTTCACTCTGTAACATTAGGCAAAACATTTCATTTATATGCTGTTTATTGTTGATGATCACATTGTTTTTCATATGCATACATACGAGATCGCTCCTTTCTGCGTCTTCCTCGCATGTGTTTTTGAGCGGCACATTCTAGACTCATTCAGGAGATGCGTAATAGCGCCCCGAGCGTATAACAGCGAGAACGCGGAAAATTCCGTGTTTAGCGGGGAAAGAGTTAAAGGGGTCATATGATGCTGCTAAAAAGAACATTA
>NW_015505861.1:894146-902057 GCF_001515645.1 Sinocyclocheilus grahami | reverse complement strand
TTAGTCTTTGCAACTTTACAGATCTTCTTTATGCACCAAGAGCTTGTAACACTCCAAAGAGAAAGGAAAAATTTAAATCGCATCATATGACCCTTTTAAAAAGCACTTTAAAGTACTCTCGACTACATCGCATAATGCTCTTCTTGATCATTATGATGAAATGCTGAATAAGGGCAGAGTTTTGTAATGTCTGCTCTCATAAGAGCTATCCACAGTGCTTCTGATTTGATATTCGAACTTCCTTTTTTGTTGCAGCTCTGCTACGATTACAAGCTCACCCCAGTTGCAGATCAGAGCAAGATCCCATGTCACTGTGGAGCTGCCAACTGCCGCAAGTGGATAAACTAAACAGGAGTGACAACAACAACTCCAACAACTCTGAGGTGCCAATTTACCAGAGGAGACGTGCAAAGACGAAACAGCCAATCCTGGAGGTTGTTGATCTTTTTAATTTTTTTATTTTTTAAATGTGCAAGACTAAGAGGAAAACACAATGTGAGAATTCAGCATTGTGTGAGCCATTCGTATCATTTCTTGACTTGAAAGGAAAATGTTCCGTTATGTGCATGTGCCATGAGTCTGTCTGTGTGTGTGTGTGTGTGTGTGTGTGTGTGTGTGTGTGTCACACGGGGCAGATTTCACCAGCGAATGAGTACGGAGAATGAGCGCGAGCACTGTGCCGGGTATTGCCTTATAGGTTGATGGAGGGGCAGGCCCATCTGTATGACGAGATCTGTAGAGACTGAACCGTAGAAATCAATGTAGAACATCACTGAATGGAGAATGTACGGAATTGACTTCCGCAAAGGGACAAACATGTTGCACTAAAAAAACAAAATAAAATAAAAAATAGGAAAACAAAAAAAGAAAATTAACTCACAAAAAAACCCACTCAAAATACTTGATTCCATGAGTCAGTTTTATCCTAGATATCTCTCATTGTTTAGTGTAAGAAAATAAAGGTGTTTTGTATTTATTACGGTGTGAGTGAATGAATGGGCCTATTTTTAAAAGTGGTTTTATGCCGATCAAAAGGAAGCCCGACTGTGATTCTTGCACGCAGTTTGAGATTCTGTTACATCTGTAAATACCGTGTAAATATAGAGAAATATTGGAATGATTGACCAAATACTACCTTATTCATATTGACGTTCAGATATTTTAGGTGTGCCTTTTTGTTTTGCTTTTTTTCTCTTTTCTTTTCCTCTTCGGAATTATTTAACAAAGACACATCATGATACCACGTGTAATTACGAAACTGTACAGAATTACAAAGGTGATTTCACAAGAAAAGTATTTTCTCTGTGCTTAGGATATGGTATTTGTAGTGACTTTGTGGTTTATACATTATTGCTGACCGTTTGGTTGGTTTTCATTTCATTTTATTCCATTATATTTTACAGATAGCAGCGACACGGAATTCAAAAGTGACATTCTAGTAAATCAGGTGGGATTGTAGGGGTAGGGATAACTGTGAAATGAACTTTAAACCTCACAAACCGATTATGAGATCACAAGCGTAAACTGAACGGGCACAAGTAGATCACACTCATTTTTTATAAAGGCTGTCGTATGGATTTTATAAACATGTAACGTTGTGCAAGAACGAGAAGTTGTTCGATTGAGAAGCTTGCTTGTTGGAGACGGTATGAGCAGGTATCGGTGAGCAAGAAGGGTCAGCGTAACTCTGAAAATGATGTACATATGAAAAACATGTGCTTGTATTAGTTTTATCGATTGAAGTGAAGCATCTGTAAAGAGAGCGCTATTCATTTTGTAGCCAAAAAACTCTTTTTCCCATTTCACAATGCCTTGTTATTTCAATATGGGAGTTTCTGTGTGCACAATTTCACGTTGAAAAATGGACAGTTTAGACTTTGTATTGTACTGGGCATGAATTTTTTCAAGAGTCAGTTGTATATATTTTTTCTCAATGAACAGCTGTAAGAAAATTGTTTCATGGATATTTTCCTCGTCTTGTATAATACATCAATTTCCTAGTGTTTTTTTCTTCGTTTCTTTTGCTCTGTATAGTAGTCTAAATTGTTTTGGAAACTGATGCTTTTTTGAAGTACACGGAGCGATATAGGGTTTGGTATTTGAGGAATTGAATTTACATTTACAAAAAAATAATAATAATAAAATATTTTACATCAACTGATGCACAACTTAATTTTCTTCTGGTAATGTGTTCCTATTTTTTTTAATTATACTTGAAGAAACTATTTAATAACTTTACAAATATTTCACTGTTTCAGAATATTTATAAAAATGTTTTAAATTTCATATTCCATCAAGTTTATATGTGATGCTTTGTTCTATTCTGTTCTCTAAAGACATTTTCACACCTAAATGACAAATGAAAAACATTTTGAAACAATACTATTTTACATTTGAAATAGTTCACCCTGGGTTATTCTAAACCTGGGTAAACCGAATCCTGGGTTATCTTGCATCACCTTTCACACTTTTCATAATTTACCCGGGGTTAACAGTTAATTCTGGATATTCATACACTTTACATTCCCCACGTTAACCCCTGAGTTAATGTTCTTATTTGCATATTTTTGCGGTGTCAGGGTCATTGATTGTGACCTGTATACATAATGGCTGTGGCATTGCGCATCCTTTTATTGCAGACCATACGATCAACAATTTCCTGAAGGGACTTTTAGGACTATAAAGGTAAGAATGAAATGTCTCCAAATACAGTGTTTTATTTTGCAGCATTTTCTTTTGTTTATTCCCTCTGTCACCATGGACATTCCTGCAGTCCAGTTATTGTACCTGGAGCAGAGGGACTGCTCCCTGGAAATCCACACCAGGGACTTCATCGAACTGTCGAACCTGACACACTACCCAGACCGCTCCGCTCTTTGGGTCCCGAGCAAAACTGCCAGGGAGTGATCCTCAACAAGATTTCGCCGCATGTTTGAAGTGGGTGCTGGTAAACAACTCGGCATTCACCATCGGCCTCTCAGAGCCTACCATCACCCCTCTTCCTAACCCAGCACCCAATCAGCCAAAACCCAGACAGATGGAGCAGCCTGGTTCCACCGCAGACACGGAGCCTGCGCCTGCTGCTGAGAAAGAGCCAGCAAGCCCTGCTGAGCCGTGTTCCGCCCCAGAGCCTGAGCCCAAGTAGGTGCATGAGTCTGCAACAATGCCCGTCGCAGAGGGAGTACTTGTAGAGTTTGAGGGCATGGATGGAATGCTCAGAATTCTAGAATTTTCGTTTTTGGGTGAACTAACCATTTTAGAAACAATATATGATAAAAAATCATCAGAGTGATGAACAGTGAACTTATGTCTCATATTGTAATTACAGTTAAGAGTTAAGGAAACATATCTGGCAGTAACAAATCAGGGTAAGATCATATTTTCAAAAATTGTGTGTGAACACCTAAATCACTGCATCACTCTGACTTTAACCTGACATTCTTACAGTCTTTCACGTGTGTGTGTGTGTGTGTGAGTGATCTTTTGGCAAGGTATTTGGCCCTTGCAACAGGATCAGCGTTCACTTGTGCTCTGTGACAAGCCTCTTTTTCCTTGCTTGAAAGTGGCATCTATTGGGGCAAAAGGGGCTCTATGTCATGTCGTAATAATTATAAAATATCAGAAATGTAATGAATTGTATTTTACAGATGTAAATTGTAATCTTTGGTTAACATTTCTATTATCACTACATTTTTGTTCAAATGTAGACACCTAATTCATTCTGCTACATTATTAAATCATGTATGTATATATTATATGATATTATATATCGCTTAAAATTTTAAGTGAATGGAATAGAAATATGCATTAAAGCTAAACATTTCAAAAACACTAATGCTGTGCAACATAATTATTTTATCCTAGACTTACAGAGCTTTAATAATAAAGTTGTGGATAAAGCTTTCTCAAAAAAATATAACATTGAACACTTGAAAATAGTTCCAAATAGTAGGTTAGTTTATATTAAATCTTTAATCAGCATCATAAACTTGTGATATTTGACTAAATTGGTCCCTAACAGAAAGGCTTGTAATAGGAGTCAAATGGTGTAACGGGTGAAACACAATTCCCCAAATTAATTATAATATTCAGAACAATGGTGTTCCATTTATTTTTATTTACTATTAAATCGTTCTAATGTAAGATTAAGCCAAACTAGATATGGTGTTTTATTGAGAATTTAATAATTTTTTAAATCAAGATCAATTATTTGGTACGTTTTACGGTTACACCACATTGACATTTTTGCAGCCATCCCCCAAATATTCTCTCAAAATGAATTAAAACCAGAAATTTTAGACTTGGTCCTCAAAAAAGTGAATGTATGCAAATAATTAGCAAATTTATTTGGAAAATTTAGGCAATACAAGAACATAGACATGGACACAACTCACCAACAGTAGTTACAGGCAACATGAGGGCTATTATTACACTAGACTAAATGACTAAACAAAGAACACCTGTGAACAATCAAGACAACGACCCAATCACAAAACAGAACTAAGAACCACATGACCAAATTAACCAATGAGAACAAGACAACCAATAGCGGGATAACATGAGGAGCAAGGAAAGCACATGACAAACAGGAACTATGATAAGAAAATACAAAATAAAAAACATGAAAACTTAAGAAACAAAAACAGACATGACATCCCCCCCTCTGTTGGGGGCTTCCGACCCTCACAAACAAAAAATTCCAGGAGGGGGGAGGACAGGAGGCCTTTAAAATAAGAACATTACGATCAGAGAATCAAAAATTACTTGTAGTGCCTAGAACAAATCGCGTATATAAAGCCGATCGGGCCTTCGCTGTGATAGGGCCAAGACTTTGGAATGAGTTGGCCCTGCCGATCAGGTCTGCCAAATCACTGTCAATTTTTAAGAACATTTTTTTAAGAGCCACCGGGCTCCCTCATCCCTCTAGCTCTGCCTTGTTCAGTCGTTGATCTTCCTCCGCTATGGGATTCCAATCCTCCGGCTTCGCCCCATCCCTCTGGTTCCTTCTGGCTCCTTCCCTTCCGACTCCACCATTGTCCCTGTCGCTCAGGCTCTGCCGCAGCCGTCCAGGTCCCCATTTCTGCTTCGCTTGCATGAGCCATCAGCTCAAGCCTTGGCCCTCCGGACCTCGGGTGTCACCCTGGCTCTCTGTCTGCTCCAGCTGGGTCTCCACCTCCGGCGGCTCCGTCTCCATCTGTCATCCCCAGGATGTCGTCTGTCAAGTTTCCACCATGGCTTCTCCCTCCCTTGACTCCACCCTGGGGCCTCGTCCTGGCTGGTCTCTGGACCAACATCTGGCTCCTCCTGCTCCTGGCTCCTCCCATCCTCCTCTCCCCCATGGACTCCTCGTCCTTATTTTTTTGTTATCGTTTAAACTGTTATTGTTTATCTATTAAAGACTGTGTATATGTTGTGCTACATGTATCAGACACTTGGGAAAAATCCAAATATAGTGCAAATTGAATTTAGTGCACTCAGGGTCTCTTATATTTCATATCGAACAGAGTGATAATTTCTTCTAGTTCGTTATTATGTCATATTTCCCTGTAGAACATTGTGGCTGTGTTGAAGTGTAGTTTATTTGATTTTCTGCAGCCCAATCATGTAAAATTGTCAAATCTGGCCACAGTTTCAAGTTTATATGTCTAACTTTACCTTTAATTGTATAGCGCTTTATACAATACTGCTTGTATCAAAGCAGCTTTACAGTGTTAAATAGGAAAATGGATTGTCAATCATGCAAGAAGACAATAACAGAGTCATTTTTTCAGCTAAAGTCAGTTCAGTGATGATTCAGTGATGTCATCGTCCAGTTCAGCTCTCTTCCGATAGTGTCTGTGTAATCAGTCAAGTGTCCCTTGTCATATGTATTGTGTGTGTGTGTGTGTGTGTGTGTGTGTGTGTATATATATATATATATATATATACAAGGGCTCATATATATGTCATATATATTCCAAAAGTTTGGAATAATGATTTAAATCATGATTAAATTGGTTGTAAACAAACAAATAAATTAAAATAAAATACATTTAATCAAGTGAAGTGAACATCTATAGATATCCCCCGATGAGTGAGTAAGGAGCAGTGAACACTAAGGACCCCGTGAATCAGAATCAAAGAAAGAAAGACTGGAAACTTGAACCTGTGGACAGATTGAGCTACAGAAAATCAAATAAACTACACATCAACACAGCCACAATGCTCTGAAGGGCAATTATTGCATAATAATGAACTAGAAGAAATCATCGCTGCAGGATATGAAACATAAGAGACACTGTCTGAGTGCACTCAATTCAGTCTGCACTATATTTGGATCCATATTGATGATCTAATTGTCTGATAAATCTAGTATATCATCAGTCACATGAAAACAACGCAGAAATGTAATAATTGTCAAACGATTTGTGTACATTATTTTCTCTGTTTGTCACTGATTGACATAAGATTACACTTTACATAGATTTTTTTTTATGTAACTTATAACTAACAATAGTGTATCTAGAACATTGTGGCTGTGTTGAAGTGTAGTTTATTTGATTTTCTGCAGCCCAATCATGTAAAATTGTCAAATCTGGCCACAGTTTCAAGTTTATATGTCTAACTTTACCTTTAAGTGTATAGCGCTTTATACAATACTGCTTGTATCAAAGCAGCTTTACAGTGTTAAATAGGAAAATGGATTGTCAATCATGCAAGAAGACAATAACAGAGTCATTTTTTCAGCTAAAGTCAGTTCAGTGATGTCATCGTCCAGTTCAGCTCTCTTCCGATAGTGTCTGTGTAATCAGGCAAGTGTCCCTTGTCATATGTATTGTGTGTGTGTGTGTGTGTATATATGTATATGTATATACAAGGGATCATATATATGTCATATATATTCCAAAAGTTTGGAATAATGATTTAAATCATGATTAAATTGGTTGTAAACAAACAAATTAATTAATATAAAATACATTTAATCAAGTGAAGTGAACATCTATAGATATCCCCCGATGATTGAGTAAGGAGCAGTGAACACTAAGGACCCCGTGAATCAGAATCAAAGAAAGAAAGACTGGAAACTTGAACCTGTGGACAGATTGAGCTACAGAAAATCAAATAAACTACACATCAACACAGCCACAATGCTCTGAAGGGCAATTATTGCATAATAATGAACTAGAAGAAATCATCGCTGCAGGATATGAAACATAAGAGACACTGTCTGAGTGCACTCAATTCAGTCTGCACTATATTTGGATCCATATTGATGATCTAATTGTCTGATAAATCTAGTATATCATCAGTCACATGAAAACAACGCAGAAATGTAATAATTGTCAAACGATTTGTGTACATTATTTTCTCTGTTTGTCACTGATTGACATAAGATTACACTTTACATAGATTTTTTTTTATGTAACTTATAACTAACAATAGTGTATCTGCTTCCAGGTATTAAGCATGGCAGAGAATCCATAACGACCCAGCAGTCTGATGATTGCTCTACAGGGCTCTACAGGGCTATTTTACAGGACCAGCTGCTCCCAATTATTCAAACACTGCTCCATTATGATGCTCCCGTATTCCAGGATGATAATGTCTTCACCATAGACTGTAGGTCTTCACACACACTGCTACACAAATGCAAAAGCGGCTTCTGGAACAGCCGGATGAAGTCAGATACATTCAAGGGCCTCCCGAATCACCACATCTAACATGACTGAATCTGAGAAAGTGCTGAGCAGATATCCAGCTGTTAGAGTGTAGATGGTAAAATAGTAGATATACTGATACATATAGTATAATTTGTTTGCAGATGCCACTTTATTTTATTTGAAAGTGTGCCACACGTTTTTGAAAGAATAAGTATCAAATAGCTTTTACATATACCAATATGACCCCCCCCCCCCCCCCCCCCGCGCCCCA
>NW_015505861.1:890523-893538 GCF_001515645.1 Sinocyclocheilus grahami | reverse complement strand
CCCCCCAGAGAATATAGTATACAACTCCACTAATGACTAGTTTTGCTAGAATAAAACATCTTTATATTGAACTACAGATTATTTTTTAATATGTATTTGAAGACCAGATTTGGTATCTACATGTCAACTTCGCGAACAACTTACACAATATAAATCAGATACATTTATTAATAAGCTGAGTGAAGTTTCTGTTAATATCTTTGCTTTTACATGATGAGTGAGACCGGTTTTTGGATGTGGGTCTTGCATGAGGTTTCATTTGTACTGAAACCTAGTTCTAAACAGCCCCAACTGCAATGTCAGTTACATGAGTAGATGTGAGATGAGTACACTAAGGTAGAACGGTATCAAAGCAAATCTGAATCCAATGTTTGCGAACATCTACACTCTAAAAAATTTGGGTCAAAGATGGACTAACCCAACCATTGGGTTACATTTTTACATTCAATTTTTAACCCAAAAGTTGGGTTAGTCCACATTTGACCCAAAGTTGGGTTGAAACAACCCAGCATTTTTTAGAGTGTACAGTAGGCTACACAGCCTTTACACGAAGATCATGATGACTTAAAGAGATTACAGGTAATAATGCTGTAAATAATGTTCAGGTTCTTGCACAGACATCAATATATTGTCGGGAGTCACAGGTATTCATTTAGTTTTTTTATTGTATTCTCAAAGTGCAGGTAGCCAATGACTTGCATTTCATGAATGACCAAGTTTCAGCTAAAAATCTTCTACTGAAGAAGAAAATCACGAACATCACTGATGGCCTGAGGGTGAGTAAATTAGCAGCACATTTTCATTTTTAGAAGAACTATACCTTTAAGAGCTAAACGGTTTTGGTTACCATTGACTTCAATGTTCTTGAATGGAGAGAAAAAAACAGTTTTAAATTAAATAGTTTGAAACAAAACACAAAAGAACAGAAGTCACACAGGTTTGGAGTGACATGAGGGTGAGTAAATTATTTCGTATTTTCAGGTGAACTGTAGCTTTAAGAGCAGTTGCGTTTTTTTGTTGTTTTTTTACAAACATAGTAATAGAATTAATAGAATAAAAAAAATGTAGGGTAATGTAAAAATCCACACAGATGAGATCAAATTAACATGTCTTTGGAAAATAAAAATGCATCATTTTGTCATGATGACTTCTCTTGTAGCTATAGATAGAAAGTGACACTGTCAGTGGAAGGCCGTCAGCTGACACCAGCTTCACACTCACAAGAACTAAAACTCGCTTCTCAGCAGCAGTATTCTTCTCTGTGCAGCATACAGAAGGGCCTGCTCCGAGCGGGATTCGAACCCCTGACAGAAGTGGAGCTGAATGCGGATGTCCACGGCGCAGTGACGGCGAGAGTCTCGGGATGTGCTCGCTTTGAGTCAGACGGGCTTCAGCAAGTTCAGTCACGGAGGACGAGCGTTAAACTCGTTAAACTGGCGTGAATTATTTCGCGAGAGGAGAACGTCTTCCTCCTAAACATTAAGAGAAGAATTCTGACTGCAGGAAAATGGGAAGTACAGTGATGGACGCCAAGAAAAAGGAGTGTACCAAGAAATCCTCAAAGAAAAAGCGACCCCTGCGCCTAAACATGCCAGTGAGTCGAGCTTCGCTCTTTATATGTGGTAACTTTGCTGCTTCGTTAAGTGTGGAGCGTTGCGTGGGCGTGTGGGACGCGTTTGATGCGTCTTTAAAGTACAGCGTGTCTTCTCGATATCTCCAGGAAGCTACATTTGTGGAAAGTTAGAAGTTACATTTTTAGAACATCTTTATGTTACATTGTTGCAACTTGAGCTCGAATTTCAGACGATGTGTTTTGAGTTTCTTTATTACTCCTGCGCAATTTTTTTTTACTACAGTCGTGCGAAGTACCAAAATATAATTTTTAATATGAAATCAGTTCTGCCTGAGAGCTGTCAAAACACCCGCCCAACGCGACCGCGTGTGTAAGCTGTGCTTGAACAGGCCTACGGTACGCTTGCTTGCGTACAACAAAACAGACCGTGCGCGCTAGTGTATTATTAACGTTTTCGAGAGAATAGCCCGAAAAGTACGCTTGTGGGCTTGAATTATAAATGGTTTGGCACGCCATGCTATTGCTTGAGCCTGGCTGTGAGGGAAACAGCTGTATTGCTTGAGCCTGGCTGTGAGGGAAACAGCTGTATTGCTTGAGCCTGGCTGTGAGGGAAACAGCTGTATTGCTTGAGCCTGGCTGTGAGGGAAACAGCTGTAAGAGAGCGCGTTCTGCGCAGCCGTGACTCATCATAGCGTTACATGCTGAAATGCAAACTCTCTCTGTCTGTAGAATTAACACCAAGGCTAGGTCTGTATATTAATGCTTTATGGAATGCCATTCAAGGGCATCTGCTCGAAACAAAGATAAGTTCAAGCTATGACACTGATATTCTGTCTTTCTTGGGGATAATAATTAGTGTTGGGGGGTAACGCATTACAAGTAACGCGAGTTACGTAATCAGATTACTTTTTTCAAGTAACTAGTAAAGTAACGCATTACTTTTTCATTTACAAGAGAATATCTGAGTTACTTTTTCAAATAAGTAACGCAAGTTACTTTTTTATCAATTTATTGACTGACAGCTCTCCTGTCCCCATGCTGAGAGAAATCAGAAGATGTTACTGTAGTTCTAAAATAAATATGAATATGCATTAATTCATCTCACTCACAAAAAACAACAACACTGATTCAGTATTCCTCAAAATGAATAAAAATAATGCAACTCAGAATATGACGCAAACCTGCGATAATTAAATGTTAAACAACACAAATATCCTTTATGTATTTAATCCCATTCTATTAACCAATGTCTTCTTTTATATTTGCCAAAATAGAACTTTTTTATTGTAAAAGCAAACAAGCAAGCCCTGTCCAGATTTAAAAAGTAACGCAAAAGTAACGTAACGCATTACTTTCCATAAAAAGTAACTAAGTAACGTAATCAGTTGGAGTAGCATAATATTGTAATGCATTACTTTTAAAAGTAACTTTCCCCAACACTG
>NW_015505861.1:878948-890192 GCF_001515645.1 Sinocyclocheilus grahami | reverse complement strand
CATACTTCCCTACTATATAGTAGGTGAAAAACAGTATGTGACAAAAGAAGTATGTCCGAATTAACAGGAGTCATAAAAGAGTAGGCAAAAAGTACCCGGATGACGTTCGGCGTGATTAGATGGAATGGACACTTTACTATCCCATGAGGCCACGGAAAAGGATTTATGAATGGCAGTGATGAGATGCTGGTAGGTCACGTGACAGTGACAACATGGCGAATGTATTAAGTCCAGATTACCTTCATACTACACACATTGATTCTATAGATCAGGGGTGCCCAAACTCAGTCCTGGAGGGCCGGTGTCCTGCAGAGTTTAGCTCCAACTTGCCTCAACACACCTGCCTCTAAGTTTCTAGTATGCCTAGTAAGAGCTTGATTATGTGGTTCAGGTGTGTTTAATTGGGGTTGGAGCTAAACTCTTCTGGACACCGGCCCACCAGGACCGAGTTTGGACACCCCTGCTATAGAACATACTCTTTTTAGCCTTAGTCTTCCAGGCAAGTATATTGGAGTTCAAATTTGCAGGACGCTGGACCTCCAGGAGACACTCCTGCTCTGTAAACATGTTTTTCCTGTCATAGCTAAGTAATAAACATCATGTTTATGGATAAGTAAAATACTGGTACATCCTATTGTAATTAATTGCACAATAATCAGTTCACAGTTGTCCAGACTTACTCAGATACCTGATTTTTTATTTATTTGACCTCCCAACAATTTTCTGAGAGTGAAAGGGGTTTTGTTTGAAAGATCCTCTCTCTTCCCCGCCCTCTGCCTCATCCTGAAGCTTAGTCATTGCTCTCTGCCTGTAGCCATAAACTTAATGTGAATCATAAACATAACACTTGACCTGTGCATCCGAACATTCTGCAAAAAGCTGCAAACAAATATTGTAATGCATTACTTTTAAAAGTAACTTTCCCCAACACTGATTATAAGTAAGCCACCCTGCATTCTTTATTTAGCCAGGTATTTTCTTTTAGCGTGCACTGCACATCCGAGTTTAACAGATTGGGTTTTTCATGATTATGCTTTCCATGGGCTTTGCTTTTTAAAAGTGGAGGCAGATGAACATGAGCTTGCAGGTGCGGGGTTTTTTTTAATGATTGGAAATTCACAAGACTGTCATTTTTACAAGTCCAGTTATGACGATGTGATTAAAAACTATGAGCTCAAAAAATAATTAAATAAATAAAACATAGGGAAATACATGGGGAAAAAATGTCAATTTCGTGCTGACATGAAAACTACAGTATCCTTATATGTTTCACAGAATAAATAACAGCATAAAAGGTTGGTACAGCATGAGTGTGGGTAAATATTGAAGTGATCTGTGAATTGTTTCTTTAAAACCGGGGTGTCCAAACCTGTTCCCGGAGCCACTGTCCTACGGAGTTTAGCTCCAACCCTAATTAAACACGCCTAAATCAGCTAATCAAGGTCTTCAGGATTACTTCCATAGTCCTTAGGCTGCATCCAAAATTACATACTTCCCTACTATATAGTAGGTGAAAAACAGTATGTGACAAAAGAAGTATGTCCGAATTAACAGGAGTGGATTGGGTTTTTTTCATGATTATGCTTTCCATGGGCTTTGCTTTTTAAAAGTGGAGGCAGATGAACATGAGCTTGCAGGTGCGGGGTTTTTTTTAATGATTGGAAATTCACAAGACTGTCATTTTTACAAGTCCAGTTATGACGATGTGATTAAAAACTATGAGCTCAAAAAATAATTAAATAAATAAAACATAGGGAAATACATGGGGAAAAAATGTCAATTTCGTGCTGACATGAAAACTACAGTATCCTTATATGTTTCACAGAATAAATAACAGCATAAAAGGTTGGTACAGCATGAGTGTGGGTAAATATTGAAGTGATCTGTGAATTGTTTCTTTAAAACCGGGGTGTCCAAACCTGTTCCCGGAGCCACTGTCCTACGGAGTTTAGCTCCAACCCTAATTAAACACGCCTAAATCAGCTAATCAAGGTCTTCAGGATTACTTCCATAGTCCTTAGGCTGCATCCAAAATTGCATACTTCCCTACTATATAGTAGGTGAAAAACAGTATGTGACAAAAGAAGTATGTCCGAATTAACAGGAGTCATAAAAGAGTAGGCAAAAAGTACCCGGATGACGTTCGGCGTGATTAGATGGAATGGACACTTTACTATCCCATGAGGCCACGGGAAAGGATTCATGAATGGCAGTGATGAGACGCTGGTAGGTCACGTGACAGTGACAACATGGCGAATGTATTAAGTCCAGATTACCTTCATACTACACACATTGATTCTATTACCGTCACATTGAGAGTCAAAAAAAGCATATACAGGCAAGACCAAATGAATACTTGTGGCTCCTGATAATATATTTAGATTAGGGCTGTCACGAGTACTCGATTATAAATAAATCCTTGATCGCATTTTGCCCGTGTTGATTAACCTGCAAAATACCGAAATCATTCTTTTGAACTGGTTCTTTTTTGTGAACTAGTTGAACCAGGTCATCAGATCAGACTGAACCATCAGAAACCATCAGTTACCTACTCAATCAAAACTCACTTTTGGACATTCCTGACAGTCACTCCGACTCGAAATGAGCCGAAATACCGGCGTTTCTGATCCTATAACTCATTTAGCGCTCCAGTTCTTTCAACAGTCACTGAATGAGGAAACTGTTTGACTCGGACCGGAGCCCGATGAGTGGGTCATGCGCGCTTATGTGAACCGAGCACTTGAATGAAGGGGTGAAATTAAGATTTTAAGAGTTTGTGTAAAACAAAAGTGAGTTAAGAATGGTTTATTCACTTTATATTCACTTAAGACAAGTAAAACATCCACATTTCACATTATTATTGGGTGCTGTAATAATATAATTGCATATACGTTACGCCATTGCATAATTAAGTAAACAAACTGGTGAAATTATTATTTGAACCATTTCATTGAAACAAACTGTCCAAAAGAACCAGTTCACAGAAAGGAATTGGACTTCCCCATTTGCCTGAGGCTCTGGATTACAGGTAAGAATGTGGTAAATAATGTTCAGTTTCTTGCACAGACCAATTGTTTCGCTTCATAAGACCTCAATATATGGTCAGGAGCCATGAGTATTCATTTTGTGTTGCCTGTATGTGCTTTTATTGACCCTCAAAGTGACAGTAGCCATTGACTTGCATTTTATGAATTGCCAAGGGCCAAGGTTTCAGCTAAAAAATCTTCTTTATCGTTCTACTGAAGAAACCTACATCTTGGATGGCCTGAGGATGAGTAAATTAACAGTAAATTTTCATTTTGAGTGAACTATCCTTTTAAAAGTTTTGGTCTGGCCCTTGTTAGTCCTGTACATCAGCTGCGTTAAACTAGTCGGACAGGAGTAGCATGTATTGTAAACTGATAATGAATTGAAAACCTTGAGCAGGTAAATGCGTCATTGTGCGCTTTCACTTCGAATAGCTTTGCCATCTCGCATCACTTGGCAAGCTAGTTGAAGGACCTGAGGTAAACAAAGGGTGTAGTCTGAAAACTATTTCACTGCTCAGTCAAGGTTCTTACAGCCCAAATACTTTGTCCAAGTTGTCCAAGTTACCTAACTTTTCCTAAAATGAAACTGAATGCAGGGTTATAAAACCAAACTAAGCATATATTCAGGTGTCATGGCACATCTTTGTGCACAAAATTTTTTTTTCATTGCATTGGGTCATTCTTTTTGTGAAAGTAAAATGTCTAAAAACAAATGTTTTTGAGCTACTCTAATCTACTGTTTTAACTCTGTTAAATGACTGTTGAACAGTTGCCTAAAACATGGCTAAACTTTGACATCACCCCCCACAGTGATGTTTTTTCAGGCCCAATAGAAAGCATCCGCCGACAAAACCAACCAGTGTTTGATCCTGTTCCCAGTCTGCCTCCATTGAATAAGAGATTAGAGACATTTTGTCTTTCTTTATGTGGATCAGGAATGTCTGGCAGAGTAAAATCTAACCCACACAGTCATAAATGACATCCTAAATGGCTGTTTACTCCTAATATTGTACATTATTTAACAGCACCTGCTTAAAGAATAAGGTTAACAATTGCTAAATCACCTTGATTCAGCATTGTTGATTCTGTCTTCATCCATTCACTATTGTCTGTATTCAATACAGATAAGAATGTGGCCTAAAATTCTACACCAATTTATCAAAATATGGTTAAAAATAAAACACTAAAAACTAAATCAACAGTTATAAATGCTATATGTGAATTTATGCATCAAAACATATACACTATGAAAAACTGATATTCATTTTAAGATTTGCTAATGATTACATTTAACAGTGTTATTTAATTATTAGTGTTTTTAAATGTTAACTTTAAATGAGCCTTGAAATGTTCAAATAGAAAAAATGTGCATGCACAATTAAATATCCAACATCACACAATAGCAATCGAAAAAAATAGTAAAATCTGCTGATAACCTACATTGCAACAATACATTTAATTCATCCCTAATTTACAGTGGACTGCTATGAGAATTTGGGGTAACACTTTACAATAAGGTTCATTAGTTAAACATTAGTTAATTTTCATATTTTAGGCTCTATCTCCTGACAAACAAGAATATTTTTTCTACATTTAATTCATCATTTAATGGCCACTTGCTTTAATACGAAATATTTCCAGTTATTCATCTGCCTCCATATTCATAACATCTCTGTCCATATGAGAGGTGTGTCCTGGTTCCGCTCATATAGCACTCTCTGTTCAAATGCTACAGTTTGCGAGGGGATTGTAAGTGAAGAAATCTAAAATCTTGGCCTCAATACAAAACCATAACATCACTGGCACCACAATAAATATATATATATAACTGTGCTCATTAATGAACCTCTGTGAGTAGGACTCTTCAAACATATTCTGGAATGTAATATTTTGGTATTGTCAGTGGGTTATTTTGACTATGATGACTACAGTGGTGTATAGCGTAAGGTAGCCTGGTTCTGGTCATCATCTGTGAAGATGAAATTTCTGCCTCTCCTATGTTTATTTGTGGTACTTGTTAAAACTGTTTGTTGAGGAGAGGAGTAGCTAGCAGTAGCAATGCAATAACATTACAATAGTCAATATGCAATAAAGGGAAATTTGCTGTTAATTTATTCAATCTCAGGCCATCCAAGATGTAGGTGACACTTTTTCTTCAGCATAACAAAAAAAAACCTGAAACCATGGTCCTTGTCGATTCATAAAATGCAAGTGAATAGCTACCGTCACATTGAGAGTCAAAAAAAGCATATACAGGCAAGACCAAATGAATACTTGTGGCTCCTGATAATATATTTAGATTAGGGCTGTCACGAGTACTCGATTATAAATAAATCCTTGATCGCATTTTGCCCGTGTTGATTAACCTGCAAAATACCGAAATCATTCTTTTGAACTGGTTCTTTTTTGTGAACTAGTTGAACCAGGTCATCAGATCAGACTGAACCATCAGAAACCATCAGTTACCTACTCAATCAAAACTCACTTTTGGACATTCCTGACAGTCACTCCGACTCGAAATGAGCCGAAATACCGGCGTTTCTGATCCTATTTATCATATAGATATTAACATATGAGAATGTATGTATTTCAGTTAACTGTGAATGTAATTTAATTAACTGTGAAATATATATATTGCCTTATAGGTAAGATATATGGCTATATAAAGTGTAATATATGTCATTTATTACATTTTCGAATGCAGTGTTCCAAATCAATCACTTCAGTTCCAGTTCAGTTAGCATGCTTCCTTATAAAGCCTCTATTGTATGTAGACAGTAGAGCAAGACTAGGACACTGGGTTTTGGAGCAGAGCCATTGCATGTGCGGTTTGAAGGAATGATGTGTGGATTGTTACACCATGGGTTATATTACACAGAAATAGAGCTGACTTGACTAAACTTGCACTTGAGCAATGAAGACAAGGTTTGTTATTAAAGAAAAGAGTTGGGAGTTGCTCATGAATAAAAGGCGAGGCAAACTTTCTTTACACATGCTGTTCTGTTGTTTCAGATTCAACGATTGAAATGCTTTCTTTATGGCTACGGATGATGATTTTGCACAGAAAGGGAAAAAATATGCCAGTAATAATTGATACTAATACTAATTGAATTGTATAATGGCAGTATTTGTTAAATGAAGGTCAGAGTGAAATAGTCGACCCATGCATAAGTAGTTCTGCATTATTTATTGCCATATTACAGCCAACTCTAATGGCTTTTATATTTGTTTGCCTTGTTGATGTGATACGTGTCTAATATTAAACTTGAATTAACTGTACCAAATATACAGTGCCTATAAAAAGGATTCATGCTCTTGGATGTTTTCACGTTTTATTATTTTACAACATGTAATATAATATAATATATATATATATATATATATCTCACCCACTCAGAGCTAAGCTGGAAGGTGACGCCTACCCTTCCTCTTGTAATCAAAACCAAACAGAGCTGGGCCAATGAAAACAGCCTGTGAAGCAACAGCAGCCTAGTATATGGGCACATTAACAAATAAACAATCTAAGTGTTTGCCAAAGAGTTGAAGGTCAACACTTTGAGTTTGAAATACTAACTTTTAGGGCACTAGGCTCACTGCCGGCTTCACTCAAAACTGATTGTCCATTGTGGAATGAAGTATGAGAAAACAGCTTGCTTTCAGGTGTGGCTTTGTGTTCTAAGTTCAGCCACACAAAGCAGTTAAACTTGTCAATAGTTAATTTCAAGCGTAGCGTTAGTTCTGGAAGGTCACGTTAGTCAAGCTCGCATCAGCTGACTCAGCTGATCCCCATCTACCTATAGGAATACGACACCTATCTAAGCATTCATATATAAGGTCCCTCAGTATTATCAGCAGTTTCGTTTTATTATTTTACAACATGTAATATAATATAATATATATATATATATATATCTCACCCACTCAGAGCTAAGCTGGAAGGTGACGCCTACCCTTCCTCTTGTAATCAAAACCAAACAGAGCTGGGCCAATGAAAACAGCCTGTGAAGCAACAGCAGCCTAGTATATGGGCACATTAACAAATAAACAATCTAAGTGTTTGCCAAAGAGTTGAAGGTCAACACTTTGAGTTTGAAATACTAACTTTTAGGGCACTAGGCTCACTGCCGGCTTCACTCAACTTGATTGTCCATTGTGGAATGAAGTATGAGAAAACATAGCTTGCTTTCAGGTGTGGCTTTGTGTTCTAAGTTTAGCCACACAAAGCAGTTAAACTTGTCAATAGTTAATTTCAAGCGTAGCGTTAGTTCTGGAAGGTCACGTTAGTCAAGCTCGCATCAGCTGACTCAGCTGATCCCCATCTACCTATAGGAATACGACACCTATCTAAGCATTCATATATAAGGTCCCTCAGTATTATCAGCAGTTTCCGCATTGCTCAATAGCTAATTACCCTCCTCCATCCCCAGCTCCTCCTCTGTCAGTCAGGATTCAGCCTTCTGATTCTCCTTTGAATCAGACTAATTCTAAAATGTGCACATAAAATTATTGAACTTTAACTATATCTGCAATGCATTTATGTTGGATCTGTTCTGTTCACCCTGGGGGGGTTATCGCTGCTCTCCCTACTCTCATCTATGCTAGGCTATGGGAAGCGAAACAACCCAATTGTGGGACGAAATGGCGCGGTATTCAAGTGTTCGCGTCGCGCTGACCTGTCATAGGTGCGACTCAATGGACCGAGCGGCGCGACCGACTCGACAGCGCAGAGAGGACGTGTTTACTAGCGCCACCGAGCTGACAGCGCGGCGCGGATCAGTTACAAAAGCGACATCGATATTTACTAGTTTTTTCTTTTCCATATTTTCACAAATTGTTCATTTACATTTCAGTATTTATACAAATGTGCAACCTGGTAAAGGTATTGACTGTCAAACAGTCTAATTGCACTGTATACAAGAAAGATTTGTGAAATAAAGTTACCAAAGTATAGTTAATAATTTAATGTATAGTTAATAATGAGTCATTTCACTACAAATCATTACAGGTCACTGTTTATAAGCCTTGATTTGACTTGAAGCCTTGAGGTAATTTCACAGTTGATAAGTTCATCTCTTCTTAATGCTTGTTGAAAATTTTTTTCCATCAGCATGTGTTGTGCAATGCTGTGGCTTTGTCTTGCTTTTTTCAAGTAGTATGCTGATGTAGTAACATTCTCATCCTGTTCTACACTGTTATCACATCAATACTTTGAAGTATTTCATTCTTGCTTCTTTTTTTCTGACATTGCAAGGCTGATTCTGCCTGATTCAAAAGTCTTAAACTTCAAACCAGATAAGGCTGAAGGAGATTCTGTGGCCATCATTGAGCTTGAGATATCATGCTGAGTGTTATAGAATTAGTTGACTGTGCTAATGTTTTGTGCACTGTTAAGCTCCGCCCACTTGGTTACTGTTGCTCAGTCAAACAAGTTTTTTATAACGTACCATAGAGCGCAAAATGAAATAGATTTTAACGATAACTTATAAACATTTAAAGACAGACATGTTGTGAGCTCTAAGGTTGTTAATCAATGGTATATGCTTTTGTTGAAGTCATCAGTTTGCATTATTTCAACTAATGTTTTTAATAATCGTGTTTAAGAGCGGAATCCCTAGTGAAAAAACGTTTTCATGCAGAAAATTCCACCAATCAAGAGAGTCGCAGCGAGCAAACCGTGCTAAACGAGCGCTGAGCTCCGCCCACTCCCATGAGGCACATTCCCCTACATTCTCAAATCATTTAAATATTTGAATATGTATGCATATATTTCAGTAAACTTAAAATATTTTATTTCTATGTATAAAATCAACAACTTTAAATGGATAGTTTTATATTTCTCCATCATTTTTAATTCAATTGTGTCATTTGCAATGGTTCATGGGATTGTAGTTCTTTCTCTTTTTTGTCTGATATCAAATACTTTTTTGCTTCAAGTAAATGTTTGTAATGTTGTGATTCACCTCATAGCTGGTTGGTTTGGTTTATGGCTTATAATGCTTTAACAAAGACTTTTTAATATCTCTATGGGAAAAATGAATGAAAAAAAATACTTAACGTGGGCAGGCATTAATGCACTCTATTATTCTTACATGGGCTACAATAAAGTGAAACGTTGCAAAAAATCTTTTATCTGCCATATTTTGGAATAACAAAATTCTGTGTAAAATATCCAAAAACGCATAATATAGCAAAGACGTACATCAGAAAATAGCAAAAACTTAATTTGGCAGACAGCAACAGTTGCAATTAAGGCAAATGGTCAGTTGCTTATGTTAAATTACAAATGGCTCAGAAACTGGTTCATTTTACTTTATTATGTAAAAGCAGTTCCTCTTATCTTTTTATCGACACAGTTAGAATTTGGCAAGATAAAATTATCTTACATCAGCCGAAATGGAAATAGACAGGATCTACATGGAACATTTCTCTTATACTGTCATTTCAACAGCTCCAAGAGTTCATTGTATAAATATCTTTACTTTTTCCCCTCAGGGTGACAGAAGTGACTCGGCAAGCCCATGTTTGAAGCCTTCTACCAGCCAACCCTGTACCCCAGCTTCAGCTCCCATTTGTCCCAGGACCAGTCCAGGCACTCCTAAAACCATCTTCCCACGTCCACTATCATCTCACCAGGACTCACCTCCCAAATCTCCCCGCCGTCTCAGTTTCAGTGGTATCTTCCGCTCCTCATCCAGCTCAGCCCCTGCCAGCATCAAGCTCTTCTCCAAATCTAGAAAAGGTGAGACACAAGTCTGTTATTTTCAGTAATACTGCATATTTCATGCTTGGTGATTAATGAAATGGTTATTGAAGTATAATGTCCTGGCCCTGTTTTTAGGTTATTTTGTTATTTCGCTAATGAAATTAGCTGTTCCTGAGCCATATTATATTATATTATATTATACTATACATAATAAAATATTACATTTATACATATAGAAATATTCATTAAAATGACTGGACAGTGATGTACACTAGCATGTTCTGTGTCTTAGCTGTTTTTGTATTTTGTGTTATGTATTTTAACATAGCAAGATGCTGTATGTTCTTTCTACCCTCATGAAACGTATCACATTATGGCCTGTTTATGAGGACTTGAGTACTATATGAAGTATTTTGGTCTCATCAAAGCATGCTGTAGATTAAAGGGGTCCTATTATGCTTTTTGACTTTTAAAATTTTAGTAAGTGTGTAGTGTGTATGTTTGGACATAAAAAAGTTCTACAAAGTTACAAATCTCAAAGTCCAAAGGGAACTACAACGAACGGCTCATTTGGACTACAGCGTTGTTTTCTGGGGTTTTGTGATGTCACAAAGAGGCCCATTAGAATATCATTAAAATAATTCCCGCCTACGGAAATTCGAATGGTTGGGGGGTGGGGAGGGGCGAGGACGTGGTTATAACGCTTGGTTGAATGCATCAGACAAGACTACGAAGAAGAAGAAGTACTGCTGCAGAGTTAGTGCATCAGAGAAAACGATGAAGAAGAAGAGCTGCTGTAGCGTCAAGTTTTTGCCATGTCGAAGAAACACTGTTTTTTCACCCCCAAATGTCTATGTTTGGCCTTCCTAAAGCAGATGACGTCAGGAAACAGTGGTTGCAATTTATTTGACATTGTATCTAAAACATGATTTAGCCAAAAAAAAAAACAATAATGTTACCACTCTAATATGTCTTGCAATATCCATGCGTGCAAAGGTTCTGCGCGATCCTCTTGCTCAATATTCTCGGGGTCTGAATCCGGCTCATATTGATATGGCAATATTGACGCCATCCGTTTATGCGGTTTAAGGTTAAAAAAACACATTAATTTCCACATACTGTACATTATTGTTTCTCCTCTATGCCCCGCCTTTCTGAAACGCGTCGATTTTTACAAAGCTCATCGGTCCGAAAAGCAAGGTGTGCTGTGATTGGCCAGCTATCCAGTGCGCTATGATTGGCCAATCAGAGCACACATCGCTTTTCAGACCAATGATCCAGTGCGTTGCTCAAGCGTGTGACGGAAATGTTACGCCCCTTACCATACTGTGATGCCGTGTCCCGGCCGGAGCGATGAGACAAAACCATTCAAACTCATTACAAACGAGGCATTTGTTGCATCCAGTGGGGACATAATTACGGATTATAATGACTTATACTGTCTTTTTACACGTTGCGTTGCATCACGCCGCGTAAACATAAAACCATGTCTGCATTTGTGATCGGAGAAAT
>NW_015505861.1:862533-878797 GCF_001515645.1 Sinocyclocheilus grahami | reverse complement strand
GCAACCACATGTGACGACCCCGGGCTGGACTCCGCTTCGTTCACGGTGAAAGCCGATCCGGCGATCCACAGCGCGTAGTTGATGTATTCCCTCAGCGACCAGCACAGATCAGCTCCAGGCATGACGAAGCGGATATCGTCCTCTTTTGGAAGACCAAACAAAGTAGTTTCGCTTTCACAACAAAACACAGCATCTTCACGACATGGCGGCGGCGGAGGCAACAACAATACTACAGCGAGAATAAAAGTTACGTCTTCTTTCTGTGCGTGAACATTTGGCGGCATTATGCAAATCTTCCCACATAGTGACGTAGACATGTGGGGGCGTGTTAGAACGAGCCGTTTTAGGTAGGCGTGGTTGACTCTTAACTTTTATAAAGAATATCTCTTTATCTAATATCTAAAAGACTTTAGTCTTTGCAACTTTACAGATCTTCTTTATGCACCAAGAGCTTGAAACACTCCAAAGAGAAAGGAAAAATTTTAATCGCATCATATGACCCCTTTAAGACAGCAGTTAATACCAAAAACAATTACCAGCATGGTAAGAATTCATTCAGCAACTTCCTGAGTCAGTTTTCTCTGTATACTGATTGCAGATGTTTTGTATCTTCACTTTTGTTATAATGGTTATGGGGAAGCTGATCAGTGACGAAAGGGAACTTTTAACACAGAGTTTGAGTTCCTGTTGACTCGCTTTCAAAACATCAGAACAGGAAGTGGTAAGATCATGATTTGGGTTTTCTAGCCTTTTATTTTTTCTAATGACTAAAGCCATTAGAGCACATGCTATTAGGCCAAATTGTGCAGATCTAATGTGCACATTAAGCAGTTTGATAGATAATGGGGCACAGACATGAGCCCACATCACTGTTTCTCTAGTCAGAGTCTAGTGGTGGCCTGGAAATGACTTGAGTGAGGGCTTGTTACAGGATTTACAGGTCAGTCTCAGACTCACAGCTCATTTGCTGACTTTATACAACAGTAATGCTAGGAGAATTAAGTTTTTGATATAGAGAACCCATATCTTAACAAAACAAATACTCCTAACTAACCTAAATCATCCTTATGGAAAGCAGTTTCTGTTGGCTTGCTGCTCTGATTAAACTGCATGTCAGTATCAAGAGGAATCAAGTATTAATGTACCATAGCATATCATACCAATATAGATTTTTGGATATTCACAGATTTATTGTGTTTTTGTTTTTTTTTTGTAAAATAAAGTAAATACAGCATCCTAAAAAAATAGCAATTTTGCTTTTAACATCATTGCATCTATTATCATTCTTCATAAGCTTATCACCTAGTTATTTTATTTCTTAATGATGTCAGGTTGTCAGTGAGAGGATTTGTTTTTTTCACAAATTTAAAGGGTGAACTATAGCCAAAACAAATCCTGTCATTATTTATGGACCCTCATGTCTTCTCAAACCAGTATGACTTGTACTTTGATGCACTTATTTTGTACTTGCACCGAGAATTGCGGTATGGTAGAGTCAACCAATCAAAAGCATGACGTAAAACACAGCACCTTCTCATTCTGGTTTCAAATGTTAGTTGTTTAGTTCCAAAGATTGTGCCCATGTGGCTGATTAACAGAAGTGCTCCGTTTTCCTCGTGTCAGTTCCAGAATCTGCTGTGAAGAAATATGTAACCAAAATGTTATGCTGTATAATTCTGTGTGTGGGTCAAAGATGAGATGTCCCATTTTGGTTTCCACATCAAATTAAATTTACAGAAGTGATTTTATAGACCCAGAAGGCATATTATATCCAAGTAAAGTGTCTACTTGATTGTTTCAAATTACTTAAGTAAAAATAAAATGACAAAACATGGGTGAAATAATGTTCCATCATCATTCAGCATATATAGATATATATACAACATACCTATTCTGATCTGTACATATTAAAATATATAAAAGAATAAGTGTTCATACTAAATTTATTTTAAATGATTAAAAACGTCTTGCTGACAAATGGGTAAAACCTAGTGGTTTGAAGGATATTGGTAAAGATTTAAAATGACAATAAATTAGTTTTGTGTGCTGCACTGTGATCCTTAAATAAAGTCTTTTAATGCCATCTATGGATTCTTGTTCTAAATATTCCTGACAAGACGTATTTGGTATAAAAACTATTGTTACACTGAATGACATTTTTTTTCTGTAAATCATGGTAAATATGTATGATTGTCATTATTTTTTACTCAGAAAAAAACGAATTAAACAGGACACCTTATGATTTATGGGGCAAACTCATTTAAAGCTGTATTAAACTTTTATTGTTTTGATGCTTGAAAACCCCTTTTTGCCATATATGATAGTATATAAATGTCATATTTTCATGGCAATGGCTCACAAAGTCACTACGATCAGTTGATCTTGAGAGAAACTCTTTTATCTATAAATTACAACTTTAATTTCTAAATGAAAAGTATTCAAGACATGAAAATCTTTGGATTTTCTTAAGAAATGTAGTGGTTAAAGAGTCTACACCATCAAAAACGAGCAGTGAGTCATTCTGTCCTAATAGTACGAGGAGGTTTGTTTGTCTCAGTGAGAAGAATATTCCAGAAATCCATCCAATGTTAGAGACAGCAGTCAGGGGGAAGACTGAGTGCCTGTTACTGTGTGCCATACTGAACCAAATCTAATGTACCTAAAAATTTCTGGCCACAATTCCAGATTGTTCTCCAATAAGGGGTTCTTCCGAAGTCTGTCTCCTTTGCCTCGTTTTGCCAAAAGATCACAGGAAGTGGCCTCCTTCATTGCCGAAATCTTTAGAGCCATTTTAAATTGCCAAGAGCTCATTTCATAGAGCTCTATTCATGGACTTATGCTGATCATTGTGGTGGTAGTGGTGGTGGCATATTGAGGCTTTATAAATACATGTCTTTGTGCAGTTTATTTGAATAATGTGAAACCTGAGCTGCTGCATGCACTGAGATAACCTAATCTCACTTCATATCATCTGTTTAACCTGCTCCAATTCTGTTTAATCATACATGGTATACTCATATATGATATAGTGGAGAAATTCATTCTGGCCTACACTCACATTAGAGTTTGACCCTCAAACGTGTTTCGCCAATCTCCTTTACTTCCCACCAGGGGGCACTGTGATTCAAACAATCATCTTATATCATATATCCTAGTTTGAAGGGTCAGATTATAAACACAGTTGTGTTGTGTATTGTAGTAAGACAGACATTGATCCATGGAATAAATATGGTCTGCTTTGTTTGTCCACTGAATCTTCAGTTATGTTTCATGTTCTCTGAATAGTATAGATGGCTTTATTCTCTTTGGATTGGATTGATGCAACACCAGGAGTCAGACACCACAGGGACACAGAGCTCTCGGCATCAGCACTGCTGTAAAGTTTCTGTATTATTGTCTTGAAGAGAAGACAGTTCTGAACAATCAGGAGGAGATGGGATTTCAAACTGCGGAAGTGACACTATAGGATTGAAAATCCAGATTCTAAGGGCGTTCACACCTATAGTTTGGTTTTCTTAGTTCTTTTGGTTGGGACCGAAAAAGAAAATAATACATTGTGTTGTTTTGCTTAGCGCTCCTTGTATGTGTGTATATCAGTGGCGAGCAGTGACTTTTCTTTAAAGGGGTCATATGATGCGATTTAAATTGTTCCTTTCTCTTTGGAGTGTTTCAAGCTCTTGGTACATAAAGAAGATCTGTAAAGTTGCAAAGACTAAAGTCTCAAATCCAAAGAGATATTCTTCATAAAAGTTAAGAGTTAACCACACCTACCTAAAACGGCTCATTCTAACACGCCCCGACATGTCTACCTCACTATGTGGGAAGATTTGCATAACGCCACCCAAATGTTCACGCAAAGAAAGAAGGCGTAACTTTTATTCTCACTGTAGTTTTGCTGCCGCCATGTCGTGAAGGCGCTGTGTGTTTCGTTGTGAAAGCAAAACTACTTTGTTTGGTCTTCCAAAAGAGCACGATATCGGAGTCCAGCCCGGGGTCGTCACATGTGGTTGCCGCAAGCCCTCCGGCCGCTCCTTCGTCGAATCTGCCGGCCGCGCCGTTCTCAAGCCCGCCCGCCTCTGCTCACTGTGTTTCGTTGTGAAAGCAAAACTACTTTTTTGGCCTTCCAAAAATGGACACGACTAGAAATCAGTGGTTAAGTTGTATTTACAACACTGTTCCAGAACACTTCAACTCAAATATTCAGATGTGTGCAGCACATTTTATGGTGGACTGTTTCCTGATTCTGGTAGAGTAGAATACACTGTTCTGACTCAAAGACTGCAAGTAAGTTTTTTTATATTTAAAGAGTATTTATATTTTATATTTTTTATGTTTAAAGTGAGTTTTTTGGGCAGTGTAGAGTAGGGCTTGTTGTTTGTCATTTCTCCGATCACAAATGCAGACATGGTTTTATGTTTACGCTGCGCGATGCAACGTAACGTGTAAAAAGACAGTATAAGTCATTATAATCCATAATTATGTCCCCACTGGATGCAACAAATGCCTCGTTTATAATGGGTTTTCATGTTTTTGAATCATCGCTCCGGCCTGACAGGGCATCATCACAGTATGGTGAGGGGCGTAACATTTCTGTCACATGCTTGAGGTATTCGGCCAGTCATAGCGCACTGGATAGCTGGCCAATCAGAGCATACCTCGCTTTTCAGAACGATGAGCTTTGTAAAAATCGACGCGTTTCAGAAAGGCGGGGCATCGAGGAGAAACAATAATGTACAGTATGTGGAAAATAATGTGTTTTTTTAACCTTAAACCGCATAAACACATTTCATTACACCAAATACACAAAATAATGTTCTTTTTAGCAGCATCATATGACCCCTTTAACCGGGTAGCCTATGCTATCTAATTTATTAATTTAAGAGAGATGACATAAGAAACACCATGGCAGGAGTCTAAATAAAAGTAGGGCTGTTGCCAGGAATAGTAATTCATGGCAGTGCTTTCCAACATGCTTACACGCATATAAACACATCATACACACATAAAAAATCCTCAGAAATTTTCACTTTGATTAGTTTGCTCAAGCATGTTGCCAAATAACATGTACCTTCAACATACTTGTTCTATGGCAAAAAAAATTTAAGATATGTTTTCAGTGAACTTTCAATTTGCTTCACTTGAGAAAGCATGGAACTATGTAGTGAAAATATGCAGTTAATACTTTTTTTTTTTTTTTTTTTGATTTAGTCGAGATTTTCAGTTATCGAGATCTGGCAGCAACAGCATATTTTTCCATAATAATGGATTCCATTATTAAATGATTAAATTCCAGAATAGAAATCATTTACAGACAGTTACATATGTATTCCCAACATTTTATTATGTAAGGGAATTTATAGTAATGAAAATATTTAGCCAGTCCCCAAATGTATTATTCTCAAATGGCTTGGCTATGCAGAGCATTCGCAGCTTAAATGGACTGCACACCCCTGGTGTACATATGGTGGTATTTTTACCAGGTGAGAACTCACAAAGAGCTTATAAAATATATAAGAGTCAAAATAGGCTCCAGCATCTCTGCGACCTTTGCAGTTTGGATGATGGATGCATGTATAATAATAATTATTATTATTATAAAAACAATAGGTTTAGCAAACACCATAATAATTTAATTTTAAATATAAGAACTACAATCCAGGGAATGTAAAATGGCACTGCATAACTGAAAGTTTCAGAAAGACCAGGAATATCGGATGAAAGGGTGACACAAGGACCGAATGGGTAAAATAAGAGCAGCAGAGTAAAAGCAATTTACTGTCTATATGTAAATTCAGAGGTCAAGCAAAAAGAGCAAACTGTGTGGAGGACTGAAACAAAAGTGTTGCTGGCTTGTGTTGCCTGGTCTCCTTTTACAGCTTCCTGCCATGTATGCTATTTTAAAGAGACACACAGCTGCACCTGACAGTTTCCTGCAGAGAGGGCAGGGCTGCACTCTGGTGAGAGGGAGAGAGAGACAGGAATGAGAAGAGAAAAGGCGAGAAGAGAGAGAGAGTGCAGATAGATAAGTGAAGAGAGGCATCACTTCTGAGACAATCTGCAGCACTGGGGGCCATAAGCATGTCTGCTTTCATCAGCAGGGTCTGCTCAACTGACACAGTGTAAGCAAAGTGACGGACTGCATTGTGTGTTTCATGGAGACAGGGAATCAGGGGATCAATAAATAGCACTGGAATACAGCCAATGCCAGGATTTCATTTCTACAAAGGGTACTGGAGGAATTCAAGTGGACTGCTGGGACACGTGGCATCTGTGTAGAACAAAGAGACTGTCATAAATATCTATAGGAGACACTTCTGAAGGTACAGCTATCCATCATCTGGCTTCACTGAGAACGAGAACCTCTTCTGGAATCCTTGAAATTTGCTTTGGCTTCACTTGGTGTTGAGTTCTCTGTTATCCGAACGGGATCTCTGTGTCGTGTGTCATTGCTTTAGTCAGGACGGTATGGTTGATCTTCAAGCCGGACGTGAGGTCTGCTGGTTCCCATGAAGAGGTTTGGTAGCTTGCGTCGGACCAAGAGGCACCATGACGAGGAGCTGCTCACCGGGAGACGGCAGTCAGAATCGGCATGTTTGTCTGGTAAGATACTAATCAGGATATGTCTCTGTATAGAGCCTTCAGCTAGACATAACAGTATTGATATCTGTCTGGTGGTGGAATGTTCCAGTCTGCCTTGTGCTATTATGAGACAGGCATTTACTGTTGTTCATCAGAAAGTCTCAGTACATCAGATATGTACAGTATATGTATGTGTTGCATAAAGTGCCATGACATAAATTGTTGTTTGAACTGGATCAATCATTCATGGTCTGTTGACTTGGCTACTGTTTTTGTATGTCAAGATCATTAAAATAGATGGCCTAGACGTTCCAGTGTAGAGGTAAAGGAAATTACAGTAGGCTGGAATGGTCTATGTTGAACTGCGTATTATGTAAGTTTTTATTAACCACTTGGCAGGGAAGGTCATTTCAGACCTACTTTGGTTCAGGGTTGACCCCGAAGCCTTCAGCTGATGCCTTCGTCACAGTGACGCAAAAAACAAATGTGACATTAGGACATGAGGAGTAAGCCTTGAAAAAGACACCAGGCTCACTTGAAACAACTAAACTCAAATTGAACTGGAGGCACGAACTGGGAATTCAAAACCCATATGTTTTTGAAAAGCATATTAAGAATATAAACAAGAATCTCTGTGACATTTGGACTCAGCTTGACTTTGGACTGACTTGAAGGTGATGTCATTTTTTCGATTTTAAAATACTTTCTACTGTCCCATCTCAATACCCAGAGACAACTAAGCAAGCTGCACGTAAGGTGAGTTCCCTTAAAAGTATAAACACTATGGCACTATTAAAATATTATCCTGCTTGTTTGGGTGTCCAAATGTGCAAGTTTGGGGTGGGACTGTCTGTTGACTGACCAATGGCAGACCGAGAGATTATTTGGGAAATTTGTTTGAAAGCCAGTATTTTTGTAAAACTGTATGGTGCTGCTAGTGCAGAAATGACACACTTCACCTTTAAAATCTGTATGTTTCCCCTAAAAGTATAAACACTATAGCATTATTAAAATATTATCCTGCTTGTTTGGGTGTCCTGACCAGCCCAACGTAGCAATATTGGCTCAGACAATGGCGTAAGTTTGGGGCAGAACTGTCTGTTGGCTGACCAATGGTAGACAGAGGGATTGTTTGGGAAATCTGTTTGAAAGCTAATATTTTTGCAAAACTGTATGGTGCTGCTATAGTAGTGTAGAAATGGCACACTCCACCTTTAAAGAACAACTACAGAACAACTTACCTTGTACCTTACATACTTTCTCTCATTGTGTTACAGCAGTCAGTTTGTTTGGATTTTCTGCCTGTCCAGAATGTCTGGATGCATGTAAACATGCGCTGAATCATATGATGGGTCATATTATGTCAGCCTGACTGGAGTATTGTATTAGAGTCGCAGTGGGGTCCTGAGTAGTGTTCCTGACGCAAATCGAACAAGCTCAGGTTGCCTCATCACACTGTCAGCTGAATCCAAAATTTGGTTCACATTTATGTTCAGGCTTAGGATAAAGGTTAGGATTAGTTCTATGACTGACAGATGATTTTTCAGAGCCAGTATGTTTCCTGACTGACTCTGACATGGATTATTTGCTGAATAAGAGCCACGGAAGCCTCCGTCTCTCAAGTTCCAGCTGTTGGAAGCATGTTACTCAATAGTCTTCTTGCTCAATCTGGTTAATATGGTAAAGGTATTATGATGTGCTGTGTGGAATATCATGCAGGAAGGCGTTGATATGAACATTCTCATTTGTAGCATGTCAGTTACTCAAATAGCTTACAAGGATAAAAATATAATGTAAACCAGCAAGCACACAATTAGATTAGATGGCATTCATTTCTTCAAATGAGTCAAAGGATTTGTAAACACATTTCAAACTAGCCTATATCATTGCATCATTAAACCTGAACTGAATGAACACAAGCATTCATCCTTCAGGTCTCTCGGTAAATGGTGCCATCAAATAGTGTAAAACCAGAATCCCTGACTTAAACATTTCACTAACATCGCCATGGAACGGAGTCAAACTGATCTGAGTCCTAGCATACACTCTGGAGGCCTGTGAGTGAGTGTTATCTGCCCTTGTGGAATGTGTAGCAGTGGCAAGGCTAAAATAAGAAGCTAACTCAACAACACACCAAAACAGGTCTAAGCCAGCTGGTTAAATCTGGCTGAATGTCATAAGATAGTTAGGATCCCAAAGTCATGTTCTCGTGCACGCATATTAACCTTTACTGATAACTACCCACATATACTTTATTTGAGAAGTGTATTTTTGGTCCAAGTTTAATAGAAAGCGATATAGGTGAGTTATTGTACTGTACCTTCATCCAACAAGCATCCTTCAGATAGCGTAGCATCAGTGATACGGTAACTGTACTTATGAGCTCCTCGCATCTACTGACATAAATCAAGGGGTGACAGAGGAATCTTGTAGCGAATTCATGAGTCCACCCAGCCAGTATCCTAGAGGGAGGGACGGGCCATGTTATGAAGGAGATAAGGTGTTGGACACATTAGCGTAATTCAGCAGGTAAAAAGGTCCATTGTCAATATATAGCGATTTATGAAGAACTGCTCACACAGAAGTCAAGCAAGTCAAGAAGTTCAAACCAAGCAGCTTTCTGTTGGTCAACCGCCAATGTGATGAATTAATCCCAAAGTATACTTAAATTATTTTTAAATAAAAAAAAATAAATGTATGCGTATGCTAGCGTATGCCTACAGTCGAACACGCAGCCTTACAAAGAATACTCCATTTGACAGTGTGCGTGAACGCAGGCGGTCGACACATGCGCTCTAGAAAGATTCATCTTAGTCCAGTGTCTGCGCTGTTTTTCTCCAGAAGTTATGACCGATAAAAATGTCCTTTTACTCTTTAATCTAAAGTTGTGTCTCTCTCATAACCCCTCACACAAGCGCTTGTCAATGCAGGCATCTGTTGTTGTTGCAGTCTCTGGTATTTGTTGTTGTTGTTTCTGCTGTGAAACAATGGCCCGGGCCACCTTGTGGAACAACTGATTAGTGCAAAACCAAGTCAATGCGCATGCATGACCTGCATGTTCAAAGTAGGAGCTATACCAAAAATTGGATGGTGCGCATACTTTTCTGGTGACGAAATTTGCCCTCGCACACATGTAAAAACCAAAGTATACTTTGGCCTTTAGTATGATGAACTCAAACCCAATACAAAAATTGCATGGATTCCTATTGAAGTGACTGAAACTGCAAATATTTGCTGATACAACTGTAAATGTGACCGCATCTTTACCTAACTCTCAATTCAGAGAGGCTGAGGGCAGAAACAGTTTTTCAGAAACCGTGAAGGTCAATGGGGTCCAAACAAGACCTTTCACATTGCACTTAACCCCTCATTCTAAACCAGTGGTTCTCGAGATAAATTTTCCTGCAAAGTTTAGTTCCAACTTTGATCAAACTCACCTGCCTTTAGCTGTCTAGTAATCCTGAAGACCTTGATTGTCTTGTTTAGGGGTGTTTGAGTAAAGTTGGACTTAAACTCTGCAGAAGAGTGGTCCTCGAGTGTCAAAGTTGCAAACCCCTGTTATAAACCTTTAACATACGAAACGAAAGTTGCGGTAGTCTTTTCTTTACTATTTTGACGTATATATATGTGTGAAATGGCTTCTTGAACATAAAAAATTTAGGGAGTGATTAGATTTTTTTTTTCCATTGGAAATTGATTGGACCAATGTTGTTTGCTATTGCTGTGATCTCATGCAATATTCCATAAAATATAAGAATTGTCCATTTTGATTTCATGCTGACTTTAACCCCAGCTAAAGGAATGTTTAAAGGGGTCATATGATGCTGCTAAAAAGAACATTATTTTGTGTATTTGGTGTAATGAAATGTGTTTATGCGGTTTAAAGTTCAAAAAACACATTATTTTCCACATACTGTACATTATTATTTCTCCTCTATGCCCCGCCTTTTTGAAACGCGTCGATTTTTACAAAGCTCATCGCTCTGAAAAGCGAGGTGTGCTCTGATTGGCCAGCTATCCAGTGTGTTGTGATTGGCCGAATACCTCAAGCGTGTGACGGAAATGTTACGCCCCTCACCATACTGTGATGCCGTGTCCCGGCCGGAGCGATGAAACAAAAAACATGAAAACCCATTACAAACGAGGCATTTGTTGCATCCAGTGGGGACATAATTACGGATTATAATGACTTATACTGTCTTTTTACGCGTTGCGTTGCATCGCGCCGCATAAACATAAAACCATGTCTGCATTTGTGATCGGAGAAATGACAAACAACAAGCGCTACTCTACACTGCTCAAAACTCACGTTTGAATCATCAGTGGCAAATCCTTTAAATGAAAACGTACTTGCAGTCTGTGAGTCAGAACAGACGGCATTGTAGTCTACTCTCCCAGGATCAGGAAACAGTCCTCCATAAAATGTGCTGCACACATCTGAATATTTGGTTTGAAGTGTTCTGGAACAGTGTTGTAAATACAACTTAACCACTGATTTGTAGTCATGTCCTCTTTTGGAAGACCAAACAAAGTAGTTTCGCTTTCACAATGAAACACACGGCGGCCTAGCGTGAGCAGAAGCTGCTGCCTAGCGTGAGCTGAGGCCGGGCTAGAGTGAGCAGAGGTGACGGGGTTGAGAACGGCGCGGCCGGTGGATTCGACGAAGGAGCGGCAACCACATGTGACGACCCCGGGCTGGACTCCGCTTCATCCACGGTGAAAGCCGATCCGGCGATCCACAGCGCAAAGTTGATGTATTTCCTCAGCGACCAGCACAGATCAGCTCTAGGCATGAAGAAGCAGATATCATCCTCTTTTGAAAAAGACCAAACAAAGTAGTTTCGCTTTCACAACGAAACACACAGCGCCTTCACGACATGGCGGCGGCAACAACAATACTACAGCAAGAATAAAAGTTACGCCTTCTTTCTTTGCGTGAACATTTGGGCGGCGTTATGCAAATCTTCCCACATAGTGACGTAGATATGTGGGGGCGTGTTAGAACGAGCCGTTTTAGGTAGGTGTGGTTAACTCTTAACTTTTATAAAGAATATCTCTTTGGATTTGAGACTTTAGTCTTTGCAACTTTACAGATCTTCTTTATGCACCAAGAGCTTGAAACACTCCAAAGAGAAAGGAAAAATTGAAATCGCATCATATGACCCCTTTAAGACTGGTAATTGAGGAGTTTTTTTACCCCTTGAAACCCTTAAGAAACCCTGGAGCAGGGTTAGCACCTGCTTTTGCAGCACTGACCCCACAGTGCGATGCCAAACTTGTACAATGTGAAACAATGCAGTGTTTAAATGTTACAGCTTTAAATGCGTAGCAACAGTCACTCATATTCACATGCATTGGACATTCACGTAAACACTGCTCATCTTAACTTTATAGTCTGAAAAGTCCAGGGAAATCTTCATAGTACTGGGCGATATATAATGCGAGGATGCGCAATGCTATAGTTAACTATTTCAAGTCTGAAATACCCTTAAGACAATTTTCTAAATATACAGTATCTTCTGTTGTGTTCCATGGAAGATTTGGAATGACACAAGGGTACATAAATGATAATGAAATGTATTATTGGGTGAACTACCCTCTATAATTCGATTTTAGTGTCAAACCTCCAACAGAAGAGAGCACAATTTCAGAAAAAATAGTCAATCTGTGCATCACGCTCAATAATTAAGCCTGGGAGAGGAGTACCTAATTACATGACTTTCTCTGACCTCTATCCACTTATTGGTCACTGCCAAGACCACGAGAGTCTGTCCCACTGACTGAACGATAATATCAAGGCAAGTTGGATGTTTTTGGTGTGTCGACAGGGCCATCAACACCCAGCTGAGGCTGTTAATGCCCACCCGCTGAGAGGTGTGACTGTGTGCACTGACTCAATCTGATTTTTGAACGACTATGTAAATGAAGTTAATGAATGATGAACAGCTAAAAATTAGCTACTGGGACACCAGCATTAATTGATGCCAGCCTGACCCCAGCCCCAATCTTCCCTTCATACACAGAGAGGAGGCTTGCCAGGGCTAATCGTGTCTACAGTAAACTAATTGATTACAACAGTGCATTTCATAATTGAAACGCAAATTCATATTGTCTTATAATCTAATGATGGATACCCATCTTCTGAATCACTTGCATACAGCCCAAACATGCACATCTACCAGTCCAACACAGAACGTTTTGACTATGAAACGTCCGTAGATGAAGCATAGTGACATGCTATAGCCAAATGCCTCAAAAGCAGAGATACATGAATAGTGCTCTGAGCTGAATATGCCCAGTTGCTTCAGCTCTCAGCTGAATTAATGTACTGATATTCAAATCATGCTTCAGATTTAAAGATTCCTCAGAGCATATGTGCTTTTGATAGTAATAGTAGTGTGATTAAGGTATGTATATGTCTATACTGCACTTCAATAATGCGACTAAAATAGGAATACTCCAAATCTCTTAATTCGATTTGTGTTTACTTCGAGTATGACTTTAGCCGGATTAAGGTAATCAGAAATCTCTGTTTACATGGTAGATTCTTAATCAGAGTATTGTCTTAATCATGTTAATATCGGAATATTGTTGTCCATGTAAACATACTCATTGGTAGATGTTGGACACAAAACCAGAAGTTCATTTAAATGGAACTGTATTCCTACTTCAAAAAGAACAACTTGGATAACTTTAAATTATGCATTAAATTGATCAAAAGATATAGTAAAGGCTTATATAATGTTACACAAAATTTCTATTTCATATTAATTATCTCTTTTTTTTACCATTACTATATTATTTTACTTACTGTTCATCAATAATAAATGTTTCTTGAGCAGCAAATGAGCATATTAGAATGATTTCTGAAGATCATATGACACTAAAGACTGGAGTAATGATGCTGAAAATTCAGCTTTGTTATCACAAGCATAAATTACATTTTAAAATATAAAACATTTTAAATTGTAATATTTCACAATATAACTCTTTTACTGTAATATTACCGTTTTTACTTTTTGATCAAATAAATGCAGTCTTGGTGAGAATAAGAGACTTATTTCATGAACATAATAATACACAATAATAATTTAAAAAAAAAATTTCAACATTATACCAACAATTGTTTACATGTCAATATTGTTTACGAAGCTGACACAGAATCAAGTTCTCGAACACTGATCTGTCAGACAGAATGGCCATTTATGCTTGGCATTTGAAGAATAAAAATACTCTTAAGTGTGAAGAATTATAACCTCTGTTATTCAGTGTTAAAGTGTGGGTCATGTGATTTTTTTGTGTGATTTTGTTGTGGGAACAGAGCAGAGGAACATGTTTCCTACTAACTGATTCAGTACACTAATACTCTTCTTATGAATCTTGATCTTGATTGATGGTCAGATATTGGTCAGTGCAGCTGTCTATTTTTTGCTGTGTCATGATTATTTGACCAGTCCTGGCAGAATTTAGCATCTGTTACTAAGACCAGTTTCACAACATGTAACCTAGAAACCAATTTGAGGTAGGAAAGCTAGCAGAAGATAAATAAGATAGATCAGATATCAGAATAGATATCATCTCTGTTCTGGCTTTTTTCTGCTATTCATTTAGAATTTCACAAAATAAGCCACTCTCCTAATTTCACATCAGAATTATGATTATTTTCCACTTTGCAAATTCAGTACTTCATTGTCTTCCGTACTGATGTGTCTCACAGGCTCTGGGCTTTCCACTCCCCCCACCACCCCGACACAGAGTCCCGTTCCACCAGTCTTCCCTGTGGAGACCCCCAGTCCTGCGGAGCGCGTGGAGGAAAGACGCTCCCGCTCTCTCTCGTCTCCCCCTGACACAGGTCAGCGCTTCAGCCTGAGCCCCTCCACCAACAAACCCCCTATCACCTCGTACACCTTTAACTCTACCTCACGCCAGGTGAGTGAACAACTTCACACGTTCTTTCTGGGATTACTATAGTTTACACTTGACCCATAGAAAAGCAAAGTCATTTTTACACCTCTAGTGGCACCTTCAATCAACTAATTGCATATTTATTAAAAAGACAAAACTGCTTGCTCATTTTCTTCACCTAACACATCGTTTGATGTTTTTCGATCAGAACAAATTGTTGGGCAAATGTTTTTTCTTGTTTTGGGAAATTCATATTTTTACATTTATATATTTTTAAGCAGTTGATATTTGCATCAGTAATATATCTGATGCAGCAACTGAGGTCAAGTACAGGCATTCTGGACAATATGATGCTTGCTTGTAATTGACCTTTTCGTAATTGTGACTTTATATTTTGCACAGGTGACTTGTCGCCTGTTAGCCATTAATACAAAATGAGCATAGGTCAACAACTGCACACAGTCTGTTTGACTTGTATATCTGTAAAGACAATCTGTGAAAAAATATGTGGAAATGTTTGAAAAATTACTTTCGTAATTTTTCGGGACAATTCGTTATGGAAGCCCATTGCAAAGTATTTATTATTATGGAAAGTTTACATTTTACAGTTGCAACTGCAGGATATAGAGCCCTAATAACTATTTTAGACTATGACATTATTACTACAAAGTTGAATTTGCAAATATAAGAAAGTTTCTTGTTATTGGGTGTTTCTTCAACTTCAGACACTTACGTACCACAGGCTGATATTTATTAAAACAAACGGGTGTAAATGAAGATCACATTAAAACTATATTGGATTTTAGTTTTTTTACTTTTGATACTTTTCAGGTGACTTTTATAGATTCTTTTACACCTGTCGCAGACTCAAATGTAAACGTAAAAAACTATTTATAAAACTATGAATTAATCCACATTCTCAAATCTATGATAACCTACAGTTAACAAGCTGTGAATAAACAAACTATTTCCATTATTTATTTTAAATAATTTATACACAATGATTTAATTTTTAAACCAAATACTATGTCCCCCATTTGTGGTGTCATTTGCAAAATGACCAATAATTTTCCCCAATAAAGCTTTATCAAAAGTGAGTGCACTTGTTTACCAACAGCACTACAGTGAAGAACTTGAGATGAAATATGAAACATGTGATGTGCGATAAAGATAAGTAAGTGTAGCCTAAATACCAATCGAACAGTATATATTCATTTCCAATCAGATTTAGTCAAAATATGCAAAAAGTGTGAGAACACGATTTAACTGATATAAAGTGCTAGCTATGTATGGAATTACTCTTAGCAAGACAAACAACAAGCTAACGTTATTTTATTCCAAAAATGTTTACAATTTCCACCACAGAATATTGGACATTACTAATAGACAAATAAATACACTCGTTGTAAGAGTGTAGAAGTGTGTCGTAAGAGATTTTTCACAGGACCAGAAGTAACGTAGTGCCCGTTCTTGATGAAACACCCTACTTTGAGTAAGTTGCGCTGTTTATTTATTAGTTTTTGTGGCGGGAACAGCCAGGATTACATAGGAATTTTGGAAGATTCGCCGGTTTGATTAAATACCTTAAAATGGAAAGTACCTTATTTCCTGCGACTTAAACTGTGATCATTGGCTCACGCGCTCATGATGTTTAAAATGCTGGTTTTGAGACTAAGTCGCAGCCGGTGATTTTTATAGCTATGATCAGTGCATTCGCATTTCTTTCGTTTCTTCGTCATCCAGCAGAGAGCGACTGAGCTGTAACTAGGGCCAAGTAATC